>NW_026652284.1:49078671-49241165 GCF_009828535.3 Hylobates moloch | reverse complement strand
CACCAAAAACCCATCTGTACATCACCATCATCAAAGACCAAAAGTAGATAAAACCACAAAGATGGGGAAAAAACAGAACAAAAAAACTGGAAACTCTAAAAAACAGAGCACCTCTCCTCCTCCAAAGGAATGCAGTTCCTCACCAGCAACGGAACAAAGCTGGATGGAGGATGACTTTGATGAGTTGAGAGAAGAAGGCTTCAGACGATCAAACTACTCTGAGCTACGAGAGGAAATTCAAAACAATAGCAAAGAAGTTAAAAACTTTGAAAAAATATTAGAAGAATGGATAACTAGAATAACCAATGGAGAGAAGGGCTTAAAGGAGCTGATGGAGCTGAAAGCCAAGTTTCGAGAACTACGCGAAGATTGCAGAAGCCTCAGTAGCAGATGCGATCAACTGGAAGAAAGGGTGTCGCTGATGGAAGATGAAATGAATGAAATGAAGAGAGAAGGGAAGTTTAGAGAAAAAAGACTAAAAAGAAATGAACAAAGCCTCCGAGAAATTTGGGACTATGTGAAAAGACCAAACCTACGTCTGATTGGTGTACCTGAAAATGATGGGGAGAATGGAACCAAGTTGGAAAACACTCTGCAAGATATTATCCAGGAGAACTTCCCCAATCTAGCAAGGCAGGCCAGCATTCAGATTCAGGAAATACAGAGAACGCCACAAAGATACTCCTCGAGAAGGGCAACTCCAAGACACATAATTGTCAGATTCACCAAAGTTGAAATGAAGGAAAAAATGTTAAGGGCAGCCAGAGAGAAAGGTCGGGTTACCCACAAAGGGAAGCCCATCAGACTAACAGCTGATCTCTCAGCAGAAACTCTACAAGCCAGAAGAGAGTGGGGGCCGATATTCAACATTCTTAAAGAAAAGAATTTTCAACCCAGAATTTGCTATCCCGCCAAACTAAGCTTCATAAGTGAAGGAGAAATAAAATACTTTACAGACAAGCAAACGCTGAGTGATTTTGTCACCACCAGGCCTGCCCTAAAAGAGCTCCTGAAGGAAGCACTAAACATGGAAAGGAACAACCGGTACCAGCCACTGCAAAAACATGCCAAATTGTAAAGACCATCGAGCCTAGGAAGAAACAATAGCAACTAACGAGCAAAATAACCAACTAACATCATAATGACAGGATCAGATTCACACATAACAATATTAACGTTAAATGTAAATGGGCTAAATGCTCCAATCAAAAGACACAGACTGGCAAACTGGATAAGGAGTCAGGACCCATCAGTGTGCTGTATTCAGGAAACCCATCTCACGTGCAGAGACACACATAGACTCAAAATAAAGGGATGGAGGAAGATCTATCAAGCAACTGGAAAACAAAAAAAGGCAGGGGTTGCAATCCTAGTCTCTGATAAAATAGACTTTAAACCAACAAAGATCAAAAGAGACAAAGAAGGCCATTACATAATGGTAAAGGGATCAATTCAACAAGAAGAGCTAACTATCCTAAATATATATGCACCCAACACAGGAGCACCCAGATTCATAAAGCAAGTCCTGAGTGACCTACAAAGGGACTTAAACTCCCACACAATAATAATGGGAGATTTTAACACCCCACTGTCAACATTAGACAGATCAACGAGACAGAAAGTTAACAAGGATATCCAGGAATTGAACTCAGCTCTACACAAAGTGGACCTAATAGACATCTACAGAACTCTCCACCCCAAGTCAACAGACTATACATTTTTTTCAGCACCACACACCTATTCCAAAATTGACCACATAGTTGGAAGTAAAGCTCTCCTCAGCAAATGTAAAAGAACAGAAATTATAACAAACTGTCTCTCAGACCACAGTGCAATCAAACTAGAACTCAGGATTAAGAAATTCACTCAAAACCGCTCAACTACATGGAAACTGAACAACCTGCTCCTGAATGACTATTGGGTACATAATGAAATGAAGGCAGAAATAAAGATGTTCTTTGAAACCAACGAGAACAAAGATACAACCTACCAGAATCTCTGGGACACATTCAAAGCAGTGTGTAGAGGGAAATTTATAGCACTAAATGCCCACAAGAGAAAGCAGGAAAGATCCAAAATTGACACCCTAACATCACAATTAAAAGAACTAGAAAAGCAAGAGCAAACACATTCAAAAGCTAGCAGAAGGCTAGAAATAACTAAAATCAGAGCAGAACTGAAGGAAATAGAGACACAAAAAACCCTTCAAAAAATTAATGAATCCAGGAGCTGGTTTTTTGAAAAGATCAACAAAATTGATGGACCGCTAGCAAGACTAATAAAGAAGAAAAGAGAGAAGAATCAAATAGATGCAATAAAAAACGAAAAAGCGGATATCACCACCGATCCCACAGAAATACAATCTACCATCAGAGAATACTACAAACACCTCTATGCAAATAAACTAGAAAATCTAGAAGAAATGGATAAATTCCTTGACAAATACACCCTCCCAAGACTAAACCAGGAAGAAGTTGAATCTCTGAATAGACCAATAACAGGTTCTGAAATTGTGGCAATAATCAATAGCTTACCAACCAAAAAGAGTCCAGGACCTGACGGATTCACAGCTGAATTCTACCAGAGGTACAAGGAGGAACTGGTACCATTCCTTCTGAAACTATTCCAATCGATACAAAAAGAGGGAATCCTCCCTGACACATTTTATGAAGCCAGCATCGTCCTGATACCAAAACCTGGCAGAGACATAACCAAAAAAGAGAATTTCAGACCAATATCCTTGATGAACATTGATGCAAAAATCCTCAATAAAATACTGGCAAACCGAATCCAGCAGCACATCAAAAAGCTTATCCACCATGATCAAGTGGGCTTCATCCCTGGGATGCAAGGCTGGTTCAACATACGCAAATCAATAAATGTAATCCAGCATATAAACAGAACCAAAGACAAAAACCACATGATTATCTCAATAGATGCAGAAAAGGCCTTTGACAAAATTCAACAACCCTTCATGCTAAAAACTCTCAATAAATTAGGTATTGATGGGACGTATCTCAAGATAATAAGAGCTATCTATGACAAACCCACAGCCAATATCATACTGAATGGGCAAAAACTGGAAGCATTCCCTCTGAAAACTGGCACAAGACAGGGATGCCCTCTCTCACCGCTCCTATTCAACATAGTGCTGGAAGTTCTGGCCAGAGCAATCAGGCAGGAGAAGGAAATAAAGGGTATTCAATTAGGAAAAGAGGAAGTCAAATTGTCCCTGTTTGCAGATGACATGATTGTATATCTAGAAAACCCCATTGTCTCAGCCCAAAATCTCCTTAAGCTGATTAGCAACTTCAGCAAAGTCTCAGGATACAAAATTAATGTACAAAAATCACAAGCATTCTTGTACACCAATAACAGACAAACAGAGAGCCAAATCATGAGTGAACTCCCATTCACAATTGCTTCAAAGAGAATAAAATACCTAGGAATCCAACTTACAAGGGATGTGAAGGACCTCTTCAAGGAGAACTACAAACCACTGCTCAATGAAATAAAAGAGGATACAAACAAATGGAAGAACATTCCATGCTCATGGGTTGGAAGAATCAATATCGTGAAAATGGCCATACTGCCCAAGGTAATTTATAGATTCAATGCCATACCCATCAAGCTACCAATGACTTTCTTCACAGAATTGGAAAAAACTACTTTAAAGTTCATATGGAACCAAAAAAGAGCCCGCATCGCCAAGTCAATCCTAAGCCAAAAGAACAAAGCTGGAGGCATCACGCTACCTGACTTTAAACTATACTACAAGGCTACAGTAACCAAAACAGCATGGTACTGGTACCACAACAGAGACATAGATCAATGGAACAGAACAGAGCCCTCAGAAATGACGCCGCATAGCTACAACTATCTGATCTTTGACAAACCTGACAAAAACAAGAAATGGGGAAAGGATTCCCTATTTAATAAATGGTGCTGGGAAAACTGGCTAGCCATATGTAGAAAGCTGAAACTGGATCCCTTCCTTACACCTTATACAAAAATTAATTCAAGATGGATTAAAGACTTATATGTTAGACCTAAAACCATTAAAATCCTACAAGAAAACCTAGGCAATACCATTCAGGACATAGGCGTGGGCAAGGACTTCATGTCTAAAACACCAAAAGCAATGGCAACAAAAGCCAAAATCGACAAATGGGATCTCATTAAACTAAAGAGCTTCTGCACAGCAAAAGAAACTATCATCAGAGTGAACAGGCAACCTACAGAATGGGAGAAAATTTTTGCAACCTACTCATCTGACAAAGGGCTAATATCCAGAATCTACAATGAACTCAAACAAATTTACAAGAAAAAAACAAACAACCCCATCAAAAAGTGGGCAGAGGACATGAACAGACACTTCTCAAAAGAAGACATTTATGCAGCCAAAAAACACATGAAGAAATACTCATCATCACTGGCCATCAGAGAAATGCAAATCAAAACCACAGTGAGATACCATCTCACACCAGTTAGAATGGCCATCATTAAAAAATCAGGAAACAATAGGTGCTGGAGAGGATGTGGAGAAATAGGAACACTTTTACACTGTTGGTGGGACTGTAAACTAGTTCAACCATTGTGGAAGTCAGTGTGGCGATTCCTCAGGGATCTCGAACTAGAAATACCATTTGACCCAGCCATCCCATTACTGGGTATATACCCAAAGGACTATAAATCATGCTGCTATAAAGACACATGCACACGTATGTTTATTGCAGCACTATTCACAATAGCAAAGAGTTGGAACCAACCCAAATGTCCAACAACGATAGACTGGATTAAGAAAATGTGGCACATATACACCATGGAATACTATGCAGCCATAAAAAATGATGAGTTCGTGTCCTTTGTAGGGACATGGATGAAACTGGAAAACATCATTCTCAGTAAACTATCGCAAGGACAAAAAACCAAACACCGCATGTTCTCACTCATAGGTGGGAATTGAACAATGAGAACTCATGGACACAGGAAGGGGAACATCACACTCCGGGGACTGTTGTGGGGTTGGGGGGAAGGGGAACATCACACTCCGGGGACTGTTGTGGGGTGGGGGGAGGGGGAGGGACAGCATTAGGAGATACACCTAATGCTAAATGACGAGTTAATGGGTGCAGGAAATCAACATGGCACATGGATACATATGTAACAAACCTGCACATTGTGCACATGTACCCTAAAACCCTAAAGTATAATAAAAAATAAAAAATAAAAAATAAAAAAAAAAAGAAATGCTAGACTGGCCTTCGGAGGCTTCTATAGGTGAACCACAGCACGGGCCTTTATGATTTTGGAGAAAAGCCCAGCCATTCACTGAAGACAACTATTTTTCTTTTGAGAATCAGCTACTGGCCTACTATTGGATCTCAGAAAAGACTGAATGCTTAACCACTGGTCACCATGTTATTATGTGGCCTGAGCTGTCCATCATTAACTGGATGTTATCTGACTCACTAAGCCATAAAGTCGGGTGTGCACAGTAGTACTCCATCTTCCAATAAATAAGTCATCAGGCCTCAGCAAGCCCTGAAGCCACAAATAAGTCACATGAACTAGTGGCCCAAATTCCCATGGACCCCATTCCAGCTACCATGGCTTCTCCCTCTCAGAATATTCATATGGCTCCTGCCAAGTTCACTGTAGTCACTTGGCAGGGAAAGAGAAGTCTCTAACCTGGTGTGCAGATGATTCTGATGTTGTTGGGTGAAGTGTTCAGTATATGTTTATTAAGTCAGATTGGTCTAGAGTGTTGTTCAGCCCCTTTGTTTTCTTATTCATCCTCTGTCTCACTGAACTACCACTACTAAAAAGGCAATTTTTAGGTCTTTTACTATTATTGTGTTAATATCTATTTCTAACATAAATTCTGTCAAGGTTTTATTCATATATTTGAGTGCTCTAATGTTAGCTGCCTATGTATTTATAATTATTACATCACATCTTCCTGGTGAATTGACCCTTTTACCATTATATCATGTCCTACTTCATGTCTTCTGACCATTTTTAACTTAAAATCAATTTTGTGTAAGTATAGCTACCCCTGCTCCCTTTGGCTACCATTTGTCTAGAGTATCTTTTCCTATTTTTTTACTGTCAGGCTTACATCAAAAAATAAATCTCCTGTAGACAGCATGTAGTTGGATCTTGTTTTTTAATCCATTCAGCCACTCTGTCTTTTGATTAGGGAGTTTAATCCATTTACATTTACAGTAATTACTAATAGGAAAGAACTTACCATTGCCATTTTGTTATTGTTTTTTGCGTGTCTTATAGTTATTTCATTACTTTTTATGTTTCAACTCTTTTCATTTTTCATCTTTCATTTTTCTGCTATAGTTATCTTATCCCATGTCAGCTTTTCCTCTCTAGCTGCTTTCATTTGTGTTTCATTGATCTTTCTCTGTGTGTGTGTGTGTGTGTGTGTGTGTGTGTGTGTGTGTGTGTGGTGGCATGCTTTGATTCCTTTGTCATTTTATTTTATGTGTCTTCTATAGTTATTTTCTTTCGGGTTACCATGGATCTAACATAAAATATTTTATATAATATATTTTAAATTGATAACAACTTAATTTAAATTACATACAAAAACTACTCCTTTACATCTCTTCCTGTTTCTTGTCCCCATGTACGTACCATATATTGTTATGCTAGTGTCTCTGTGGTAGAAGAAGTTCTGGTATTCCTATGCTGCCATCTTACTGATACTTTGCATCTTTCTTTATTTAAAATGGGCAAATATGCATTTTAATTATTACTTCCTATCATGTATAAGTCACATACTCAAGAGATGGTCATAATTTAACTTTATATAATTTTATTAAGTCTCTGCTGTGTGTCAAGCTCATTGAGAAGCTCTGGGGATTCCAAGAAATGAAAGATACAGCTCTGACATTATGTAACAGGATGGGATGACAAATAGGAAGAAAAAATCATTAAAATCTAGTGTAAGGATTTCAATAATGAAAGTCAGTACACAGTGCAGTCTGAACAGTTGTTTCTCTCTGTGGAGTCAGACAGTATATCCCAAGAAACTGCATGCCGGATTGAATTTTAGGAAGTAGACTGGATTTTGTATACAAAAAAAACCCTCACCATTTTGAACTGAAGAGTTTCCAAGAGACAGTTGGTAAACAAAACACCTGCTTTAGAAGTTATCAGTGTTATACTGAAAAAGATTTTCTGTGTCTCTCCATCTGTCCAAGCAGTATAACTAAATTTAAACATTTAGCTATTCTGCATGTATATAACTGCATTTTACCCACTGACTAAAGAAATTATCTACAGAGAACAGAGGGAGGCAAAAATCACCAATGTAGGTAAAAATTTTTCCATGTGTTAATTACAAATCATCCCAATGTAGCACTTGGTAAATTCTGTTTTGTAAGGTTTTAATTTTTTGTTTATTTGCTTCATAAAGATAAACAAATTGTAATTCTTTTTGGTTAGTGATTATTAAACTCCCAGATCCTTTTATTTAAGGAATGCAAATATGTTTTCACCAAATGTAGAAGTTAATTTAATTTTGTGAGCTCAAATATGGTAGGTATGTCTAAATTGTTGGGTAAATCTCACTTGTTAAGTCTAGTATCAGGATTTTTTCAAACAGCTCTCCATATTAATTTTTCAAATGTGACAAGAGAATTCTAAATTAATTCTTGGGACTAGTGATGTGTAAGATTGTATAATGTTACCATGTGATTAAATGGATATACATACCTTTGTAAAAGTTTATTAAGTAGTAAAAAATGTACAGTATGTGCCTCAGTTTCCTCAACCTTACAATAAATAACTATTTTTCAGGACTGTTCTGATGACAGGGAGACAGTAGATGGGAAGCTCATTTAAGAAGTGCAGAGTTTAATCTCACATGGGAGCTTATACTTTTCATTATGGTTAAACGCACATTGGAAGATATATTTGAAGATATCAATATACGTGCAGCTAAATGTTATTTTTTCTCTAAAGTGAGGTGTTCTTAATTCCATATCTGTTCATGGTGACAATAACTTTGAAGTCACCTGGGCTATGTTAAGGATCACTCCACACCTGTTCTCATGCCTTAGCATTGTTTGATCACCAGAACCTTTTGTCCAAGGCTCCCACCAACACCTTTACTCCACTGTGAATCCTTGTTCCTGGGCCATTACAGGAATCATCTCACTCTTCTTACAGATTCTAGTCCTGGGATCTCTGATGTAACCGACACAATTTTTTTTATGGATTTAAATTTATCTTCCCCAAAATGCATTAGTGTTGAAATGCTTAGCTTGTTGGAAGACCTATTTTGATGGTGAAGGACTCTGAACAAAAAACATAGCCAATGGCATTCTGCCACAATTTTCACTGTCTTTTAGGTGTTTGTGACCTCTCTGTTTGCTGTTAAAATCTTAAATTCCCTTTGGGCAGATCTTCCTGGTGAATTGACCCTTTTAGCCTTGCTAATAGTGTGATCAATTTTTGTTTCCTTAATATGTAAACATCCAATTAGTTAAAATATCAAGGTTTTTATTTTTGGAGTCCTGGAAGAAAGAGCATAATAACTAAGTAAATTCTGTTTCATAAAACTATATAGGCACTTTCAAATTCAGTCAATATCATTCCTGTTACTACTTTGTGAGGTCCAGAGACTAATCTCCCTTGCAGGTTGTAATGCATGGTACGTTTTTATATGGGCAGCTCAACTGTTGTAAGGCACGCAAAAGGTCTTCATTTTCTGTCCTTTCTGTTTTAAGCCTCTTCCCAGACCAGGTACCGAGTTCATAGGGACAGTTGGGACTGTAGCAATTAGTTAGCTTCGTGGTCTTTAAACTTTGCTCTGCAGAGCTCCAGGCTTCAAGAAGAGTGGCCTGATTTTCACTGGAAAATAAAGTGAACTTAAGAAACCTCAGCCTTCTTTCATGCCCAAATCAATGTGAACTGCTCAGTATTTATGTATTTTTCATATTTGGCTTCTACACAGCATTTAGATGAAACAAGGCATCTCATAGCTGAATAAATAAATAAAATTCCCTAGGCAATTTGATCTTTTTTTTAGAAGTTGGAAAACTGTTTTAAGTTGGAAACTTGTTTTCACATAAATAAAAATGTTTTCATCATGAAGAAAGAAGGTCACAAACTCACTACCTCAGGCACTGGGAAGTAAAATAAACAAGTGAAGGTGTAGTGTGTCCTGGATAAGGAAGAACCTGCTACCCATTAATTGAAGAGTGAATGTCTTGCCAGAGTAACATTTAAACAACATGTGTCTGCAGGCCAGATTTGGTCCTTGGTTTGCTGTTGGGGATCTCTCCTGTAGAAGATTCTTGAACTTGCAGGGCAAAATAATGTGTTTTAAAACAACATCATTTCTGAAACTCTATGCATGCTCCTTATAAAATGAGATGTTTCCATTGCTGACTTTTGCAGACATAGAGCCTTGAATCTGTACTCTAATTTCATTAGATGGCCTTCAAGCACATGGTTGGGCACATTAGATCTTGGTGGATATGGCTGGTGTGCTGGGGCAATGGGACATGCACAGGAGGACCTGGGGGACAAGCTCCAGAACTTTACAGAGAGCCAAGAGTTTGTGCATGGAACAAATATGACTTATAGAGGAGCCAAGCAGAAGAGACAGTGATTCAGAAGGGCTAAGGCAAAGAATCAAGGGCATGGCAGCTGTGGGAGGGGTGCTGAGAAATTGTGAGCATGAGTGTGAGTGAGGTGAGGGTAGATAGTCTAGGCAGAGGGAAATGTTTAGGATGAACCCCTTAAAAAGCACACAGTGTCAACTTTACAATCCTAGCTTGTGCTTGTTTGGGGATATTATTCCCATGTAAAAGGAGTCAGTATAAGGTAAGTCCACAAAATCCTTTGATAATATGATGAACATTTGGGATTTTATATTACTATGCGGGGAAAAATAGTAACCCTATAGGTCCTTGGTTGGAATGGACTCCCATAACAAAAGAGAGATTAACAAGAGAAAAACAAACAGAAGTTTATTACATGTATGTTTTATATATGCATGGGAGGCACCCAGGGAAGGAGTAGCTCTCCAAGGGGAGGCTTTGAGCTCCAGGTTATATAGCACCTTTACAAAGAACAGTACATTTTTAGAAAAGTGACAAGAAAAAGGAAAAGGACTTTGAATCTCTATAGATGGCAATTCAGGTGAAGGCCAGTTAGTAAAGCTGTTATCTCCAGACTGAAAGTCTAAAGAATTTCCAGTGGGTAAACTTTGTTCTCACTGGTAGAAGGAGAAAGCAGGGTATCTTTTGTCTTTGTAAATTTACATCCTACTCTTAGGCAAATAGAGGGAGAAAAAAGAGCTTCCCTGCATCTGCTACACCATAATTGTCTTCAGCTCAACAAACCTTCATATTTGGGGACAACATATTCTGATTTCCAACAACTGTAACTACGCAGATTATATACATCCTCCACTTCATATTTATAACAAAATTGGCAATCACTAAACCTTGAACCAGACTCTTGCTATTCAGATTTGAGGTTTACATGTCCCAGAATGGGTAAAATATTTTTATATCATCTTACTGAGGTTTTCTTTGCAGCAGTAGTATGTTTCACTTGCATAATGATAATAATTTTTTTTTTTTTTTTTGAGACGGAGTCTCGCTCCGTCGCCCAGGCTGGAGTGCAGTGGCGCAATCTCAGCTCACTGCAAGCTCCGCCTCTTGGGGTTCACGCCATTCTCCTGCCTCAGCCTCTCCGAGTAGCTGGGACTACAGGCACCCGCCACCACGCCCGGCTAATTTTTTTTTGTATTTTTAGTAGAGACGGGGTTTCACCGTGGTCTCGATCTCCTGACCTCATGATCCGCCCGCCTCGGCCTCCCAAAGTGCTGGGATTACAAGCGTGAGCCACCGCGCCCGGCATAATTTTTTGGAAAAAAAAATTACATCTGCATATTACTTCATCCTTGAGGAAAAGTCAGTGATGTATCATTGGATAGGAAAAGGGTATTGAGGCTCAGATCATTTAAGCAAATGATTCAGCAAGTAAGTAACTCAGCCAATGGTGAAGCCTCCTGACTTGCAGCCTGACACTTGCCATACTGCGCCGTCCACTTTCAGAGTCTTCATCAAATTGTGTATATTTTTTGCCTGCCTCCATGAATCCCAGGACTTCATTTTAATATATTTCAGAGGTAGATTAAATATATAATATTATATATTTAATATTAATAAAATATATATAAATGTGTGTGTATGTGTATATATATATATATATGTATAGAGAGAGAGAGAGAGAGAGAAAATAGTGCTTCCCCAAGGGTTTGAAAACAATATTACCTTGCCCTGCAGCTCTCCTCATCTTCACCTTCTCTTGTCAGTTACACACTTTGATCAGTTGTCTTGTGCTCTTTACATGCTGCATTTAGAACTTCTTTTATCCTCAAGCCTGAAAGCTAAAACTTCTGGCAAGTCAAAAGGAAGCAGTGAAGGATTCAACCTGGCCTGAGTGTTCCCAGACTCCGGCTCCTGCCTGGGCATCATGAGCCCAGGCTCACACTGGGTCAGCTTTCTGAGTCAGCTTCATAAAATAATAAGCACATAGAAAGGAGGCTGCTCTTGGGGAATTTGGGAGGTGTGTATTTGAGGAGGGTGAGAAGGATAATTGAGGTGAAATTTTGATGTGAGTTTGGCTGAATTTTTGAAATGGTAAAATCTAGGCACTGAAAAGCCTGCACCTTCATAAATTAAACTTTAGGAAAGGAAGAAAAAAATGGAATGTGTAGGGACGTGAATATTTATACCCATTTATATATCCTTTTTTGGCTTATTTCTGTGCACATGGGAAAGTTTAACAACTTTGTACATAATTTCAAGTACTTTATTCATTTTGTAGATTTGAAGGAGGAGAAAAATTTTGCAAAATAGGGTATTCTTCAGTTTTTTGGAAGACATTTCATGTCTCTTTAAACATCTCATTTTTTTTTTCTAATTCACTCTTCACTGTGTTTGCAGTACTTTTCTGGAAATGTATTCATGAATTTTCAGAATTTCTTCACCTCTAAGTGAAGAATCAATGGTTGAAAAGACTTTTTTTATAGCATATTATCAAATTTGCATAATTAAAAATAAATATACATACAAAAATGTCAAAAATCTAGTTAAATAAATTGATTGGTTAAAAGCAATTTTATCATATAAAGCAAAATCACCTAAAGAATTGACATAATTGCCTAAATATTAATTTAAGAATTATAAAATCAGCTTAGACATTTGAAGCCCACATAAATTATCAAAATGTCCATGAGACTGCAGTTATTTTGATTTTTAAAAAAAATTGATTTTGGAATGTTCCTCAGGGATGAGCAGAAAATTTCAAAACTTCATGACAACTTTGTGAAAAAGCAGAGTAGGTATAACTGGTCAAAACTGAGGTAATATCAACAATAATGTTATGGGATGCTTGAGGTGCCTCTTTTCTGGCTGGAAACCTCTGTGGCTGGTGGCACCTTTGCCCGAGTTTTGCTCAGGTCCACTGGGCTCGTTCTGCCCACTCGGCCTGGCAGGCTGTGCCTGGCTCATGCTACCAGCTTGGATCTCATGCCTGCCAGGGCAAGTCATGCATGAAGTGGCAAGGGGTGTGTGAGTGAGCATGGGGTTTGGCTACTGCACGATCAGACACATCAACTGCTGCAGTGGGGAGTGCAGCTCCATGTGCTGGCATGAGCACCAGCTCTCTGTGAGGCTGTGTCTTGTCCAGGTGCACTTCAAGCAGCTCCCACAGGTGGCATTGCAGAACACAGTGGCACCCAGAAGCTTGGAGACGCCAGGAACCACAGGGCCCCAAAGATGGTGTCACAGCCCTGGCTCAGGGAGTTCCCAGGTCTGGGAATACTGAAGGGCAACAGCTCTTCCCTCCTTCTCTTCACCTGCAACATGATGAGCAAGGGGCGTGTTTCAGCCCTGTTGGTGTTACAGCTGTTTTAGCCCTGCCATTTGATAGATCCTGAGTTCTTGTGCTGTGACCAGGAAAAATGAGGTATGCAGACAAGTGGAGGGTGAGCAAGACAAAGAGGAGCTTTATTGATAGATAGGACAGCTCAGAGGAAAGCCACAGCAGGTAGCTCCTTTCTGCAGGCAGGATGTCCCAATGAGTGTTCAGCTCTTAGCAGAGAAGGTAGCTCCTCTCTGCTAGGCAAATCATCCTGATGAGTGCTCAGCTGTCAGCAGAGAGGGTAGCTCCTTTCTGCAGACAGGTTGTCCCAACAAGTGTTCAGTTCTCAGCAGAGAGGGTAGCTCCTCTCTGCAGCTGGTCATCCTGACACCTACTCAGCTTTGGCTGATCCTAGGGCTTTTACGGGCCTCAGAGGGGAGAAAGTGCATGTGATTGGTCCATGGGAGGCCATAGGTAGGCCCAGAAAAGGCACCACAAGCTCCCACTCTGGTCAGCAGAACTGGCAGCCTGGCCCCCAGCCTTCAGGCCCTCCCTGCCCTGAAGGTGAAGCCTTACCAGGGACTTGCACCCTTTCACCCAGGAACCTGTCTGCCTCCTGCAGCTGTTCATGGAGCCCAGGCTGTAGGTGCCAAGGAGCACCCGCAGGCTAGTGAAGAACTGCCCTCAATCCCACCTCAGCTTCCATCCTGAGCTAGTTGGTGCCCCAAGTCTGGAGGCAGCAGAAGTGGCAAGGGGCTGGTGTGTCAGCATTGCCTCGAGCATGTGAACACCTGGGTGGGCTTTGACAGCATCTGGGCTTGGCCCCAACTTTGCTCCAAGATCAGAGTAAGTGCTCACAGCAGGGAGTAGCCAGGCAGCAGGAGCAGGCACTTCCTAGCCTATGAAAGCAGGGGGGGCCTTCTTGGGCCCCCAGAGATGCCTGGGTTCACAGCCACAGCCATGGCCTCGCAGCTGCAGTTGGGCAGCTGCAGTTGTGCCGATGGGGAGTCAGGGGCCCCTGCTCCAGGGCCCAGGAACACAGGGGTGTCTGGGTCCACAGCTATGCGTTGGGTGACTGCAGCAGCATCTGGGGAGCTCCCACCCCAACTTTGAAGGGGCAGAGCTCCCACTTGTTCCTGGCTCCCACCACTCCATGGAGCATGCAGCCATGGCCGCGCCTCCCTTCTGCAGGTGGCCTGATGGCAACTGCTGCTCCAGACAGCCTGCTGCTGCCAACAGTAATAATAATAAATGTTAAAAGTGCATAAAACATCTCAATAGTCCCAAGGACTACAGAAACGCTCTTAAAAGGAGACTCTTTCACACAGGTGAAAGTTACAAGGTGCAAGAGCAACTTGGGAAAACGCCTGGCGGCCATGCCTGTTCTCCAGCATGTGTTAGCTGATCACAGGGCTGCCCCCTTAAACAACACATTTCCCAGTCCCAGCATGGCTAGATGTGATCTTGTAATGAAAGAATGGAATGTGAATGGTCTTGATGTGTCCAACTCCCATTTTCTGCCTGGCAGGAGCTTGGACATGAGGGCAGCACTGAACTCTTGTCAGACCACACATGCTGAGGATGGCAGAGAAATAGGAGGGACGGAGAGTGAGTCCCACAGATTTTGAAATCACCTCGGGACGTTTATGTTTGGACTCTTACAGGAGAAACAGACTGCTCTCTGAGTTATGCCACTATTATATTGATTTTTTTTTAAAGAAACCAGTATCCTAACTAACATAAAAATGTTAAAGATGCATAAATAGTTGCTTCCAAGGTACATATTGTTAAATGAACAAAAAGTTCACACAAAATGAAACTCAAGTGACTGTAACCATTGTTTTAAATCCTATTGTTGTGGCTGAGTTTGGAGAGAGGACCAATTAATCTTTTTCCAACAGTCAAGGCATAACCTGAAGATGTGAATGCATGTGGAGAGGGTACACACTGGGTTTGAATTTGGGACACACAAAGAGATAGGAGATAAATTTTGCATATTTCATAATTTTGCCTAGAGCAAACTCTATAAATAGATAACATTTTTCTCTTCAGTAAACTGAACTGTCAGAGTAAGCAGAACATTATAGAGACTTTTTAGTGCTCATCAAGTAAAGCATTCTGGAAATTATCAAAATCATTTAAATCCAAAATATTTTTGCACCAATCTTCCTATTCTGTTTTACATAACTACTTAGCTCTCCCTGGGTGCAGTTGGAGAGGTGCATTATCTTTATCAGTCTCCTGGCCAATGGAGCATTTGAAGGGAAGCAGTCCTATGTTTTATATTCAGCATGCATAAATTTGGCTGTGTTTGTCTCATTTTATTTTCCATGTTTTTGTTGCAAAGATGAAGTTTAATCAACAGCTATTGTTGCTGTTCTTATCATAATTGATGATAATAATTGTTGTTAATTTCTGAGTGTTAGATTAAATCATAATAGGCAAGACCCCTAGACAGAGGCCAGTCTGATGATGTGACAGTCAGGAAATGTTCAGCTTCACTCTCACTTTTCTTGGTCAGGAACCCGGCTGTTACCATTGTTTGTTAGGTAAGTGATGTAATAATAGTCTAAACAGGCTTCCTTAGGCTAGAGTTTTTCATGCTTTGTGGCTTATCACTGAGCTGTCCATGGAGATTCTACATGGATCAAAGACGAGGTAGGGGACATTCATATATTGTCATTTTTTAAACATTAAAGATAATTTCATCACATATTCACCAAAGCTACTTATGCATTGCA
This sequence comes from Hylobates moloch, assembly GCF_009828535.3. Classification (NCBI taxonomy): domain Eukaryota; kingdom Metazoa; phylum Chordata; class Mammalia; order Primates; family Hylobatidae; genus Hylobates; species Hylobates moloch. Next base: position 49,225,518 of record NW_026652284.1, on the reverse strand, counting down.
GTTATCTCCATATTTTAGGTGATAAAGTTTACTGGTGAAATTTTAAAAATTATTTTCATAGGAGCTTTTTTTTGCCCCTAGAAAAACTTATGCTAGATAATGATTAACCAATAAACTTCTTTTTCTTTTATCCATGGATACAGAAAAGAAGACATTTATGAACTATGTAATTGTTCCTGCATCATATTTTAATACAAATCAATTACTTTTAAAAAATCATATAGAGAAAGCATTAAACTTTCATATCTGAATAAGCAAAAAGGTAATATGGGAAGATTAATGTGCCTTCAGAAGAGAAAAATAAGTTTTGTTGTTTGAAAAAAATATATAAATTTTACATTTTAAATAACAGTATTAGTTAACCTATTGTATTAGTCAGGGTTCTCTAGAGGGACAGAACTAATAGGATATGTGTGTGTGTATATATATATCCTATTAGTTATATATATATATAGGATATATCCTGTTAGTTATATATATATGATATATATATATCCTATTAGTTCTGTAGATATATATATAACATATATATATGAAGGGGAGTTTATTATTAACTCACACAATCATAATGTCCCACAATAGGCTGTCTGCAAACTGAGGATGAAGGAAACCAGTCCGAGTCCCAAAAACTGAAGAACTTGGAGTCTGATGTCCGAGGGCAGAAGCATCCAGCACAGGAGAAAGATGTAGGCTGGGAAGCTAGGCCAGTCTCGTCTTTTCACATTTATCTGCCTCCTTTTTATATTCTAGCCGTGCTGGCAGCTGATCAGATGGTGCCCACCCAGATTAAGGGTGGTTCTGCCTTTCCCAGCCCACTGATTCAAATGTTAATCTTGGCAAAATCCTCACAGATGCACCCAGGATCAATACTTTGTATCCCTCAATCCAATAAAGTTGACACTGAGTATTAACCATCATACCTATGTTACTAATAAACCAGCTACAAATGAAGTGTTTTCCTTATAGTTTTTATAGTATAACATAGAAATATCTAGTATATATTATATTCTGGAACTTATGTTATTAAATTGCTGGTACTTGTTAGTTGTGTTTAAAGGATTTTCAGGAATATCTAGAAATATGTGCTACTAGAGTTATTTGGATACAAGAGAGCAAATCCAAACCTGACTCGTTCAAACTATAAAATAATTTTTTGGAAAAATATGGACTGTTTCACCAAAGTGAAGAAGAAACTGACCAACTAGGCTTTGGAAAGAGCAGGAAGTAGGGTAGGTCACAGAATCCAGATAATGGGACTGATTGACAGTATTTTTTTCTAGATAATATCATCAAAATAAACTACTTTCAATATTTCATTTTTTTTAAAAAGAAATATGCTCTTTTAGTCAGTTATTGTCACATAATATTACATAATAAAACAATAAAATCTCAGTGGCATACACAACTGTATCAGTCAGGATTCTCGAGATCAGCAGAAGCAGTAGAATATCTATATATGTGTATACATATTTTAAGAGACCCATTTAAAGAAATTGGCTCATGCAATTGTGTGGGCTGGCAAGTCCAAATTCTGTAGGGTAGGCTGGCAGGATGGAAACTCTTGGGCAGGAGTTGGTGCTGCTAACTTGAAACAGAATTTCTTTATCAGAGAAACCTCAATGTTTGCTTTTAGGGCCTTTCAGTGATTGCATGAGGACCACCCACATTATTGGGAATAATCTCCTATACTTAAAGCCAACTGATTTCAGATGTTAACCACATCAAAATACCTCCACAGCAACACTTAGATTAATTCGTAATGAAATAATTGGGCACTATAACCTATTCAAGTTGACACATAAAAGTAACCATCACAGCTCACCCTTTGTCAACGTAACACTCATATATATCCCCTTAAACCTACTTTACCTCCAAATAAAAACCATCACAAAGTCATCCTTCTAACGAATATGATACAACAATCCTTTGTATAATCAAAAACACACTAATTATTTCCCTAGAAGGGGATGCAAAGGCCTTGAGTAATGTTCATTCTTCTCCTTGATATGCTGTAATTTAAATGCTGTGATGTAAAATTAACCATTATTAATAAATCTTACGTTAGATGATAAGGGAGTAAAGAAGGGAAGAAAACAAAGATATTTGACATATATTATACATATGTGTATACACACATATAAATATGTTTGTAAGTGTACATGCATATACAGTCAAGTTTATAACAAAATGAGAAAGAAACAATAATTACAGTCCTCCTTTTTGCAGCTGATCATGTGGTGGTAGTTGGTAGTAATAACTGACTTTTTCCACTACCCATTCCTTATTCCCTGTGTCCTCAGCAAACACCTTAGCTGGTCATAGTTTTTTACCTGGTAAGGTAACCCAAATCTTCATTCCTGAAATGTCTGGGCCATTAATAGTCCCTGCCTGAATGGGGTTATTGCAATTTTCCATTGGCATGAATCACAAACATGGTAAGACACACCTAAGGAATCTCCTGTACCTACTCTTCCTGACCTCCAAGCTGGAGCAGCACAATTTCCCTTTGGAAGTCAGTATCAATCACCCCAGTCAGAGGAGTAACTCATTTCTTTGCATGTTGATTCAGAGGCAATGGAGTCCAAAGTGGCTGGGAGTATCTCAACTTCCAGTTCAATGAAATCATTGTTGGATCTCCTAATAGAAACATTCTTCATTGTGGAATGAAGACCTCTAAACCAGAAGAGAATAAGGTCGCAGGTACAGGAAACAAAAGTTTTGCTAGTAAGTAGGGAGTAGTACTGAGAGGCACTACCCTCATTTCCTAAACTCATGAATTCTGGTAATGGGAGAAACAGCACCATATATTGAGCATATACAGCTTCCTGGAGAACCTTGACTCAGCCCTGCAAGAAAATGCCACCTGGCTGATGCCATAAGTGAGTTTTCAAAAGGCCATTGCACTGTTCTATCAAGCCAACTTCAAGATGGTGGGGAAACGGTAAGACCAGTCCAGTGAAATTTATGAGCATGGACTCACCGCTTCACTTCATTTGCTGTGAGGTGAGTGCCTTGATCAGAAGAAATGGTGTATGGAATATGATGACAGTGAATAAGGCATTCTGTAAATCCACAAATGGCAGTTTTAGCAAGAACATTGTGTATGGGGAAGGCAAATTCATATCCAAAATAAATGTCTATTTTAGTAAGCACAACATGCTGACCTTCCCATGATGTAAGTGTGGCCCAATACAATAAACCTGCCATCAGGTACCTGGCTTATCACTCTGGGGAATGATGCCATACTGGGCTCAGTGTTGGTCTATGCTGCTGACAAATTGGGCACTCAGCAGTGGCTGTAACCATGTTGGCCTTGGTGAGTGGAAGTCCATGTTGCACCTGCATATTGTGCAGAACCATCTCTAACCCAAGTCAACTTTTCTCTTCCTCCAGTGAATTGTGGTTAGGAAACTCCCCATGAGACCATAGGTGTGGGCTAAGAGGGAGAAGGTAATGGAGCCAGAATGGAATCCGTAGATATTTGAAGTTCTTTCTCATGTAAAATATCTGTGCCTTAGGGTCTGCTTGAGCCTGATCACTTCCATTTGATGATGTGCACCCCTAATTTTTTGGCTTGGTCTATTGGATGATACCCAGTTCATGATGAGCATCTCAGGTGACTTGGTGTCCCATGGTTAAACATTCTGTATCTACTAATGGCCAATAGCAGAACAAGAGCTGTCTCTTAAAAGGGAGTTGTTATCCAGAGAAGAAAGCAGGGATTAACAGTCAAATTCTGAGGACTTGTCCTGTGATTCACCTACAGGGACATGCCAAAGGCTCTAAACAGAATCCCTGTCTGCCACTGCCACTTCACATGACAGATGTTCTGCATCATATGTTCCAAGTGGTAGAGCGGCTTGCACAGCAGCTTGGACCTGACGCAGAATCTTCTCCTGTTCTGGACCCCACTTGAAATCAGCAGCTTTTTAAGTCACTTCTCTAAAGAGGCCATAGTAGCCCACCCAAATGAGGAATATGTTGCCTCCAAAACTCAAATAGGCCCCCTAGGCATTGTCCCTCTTTTCTGGTCACAGGAGAGGCCAACTGCAGCAACCTATTCTTTGCCTTAGAAGGGTATCTCAACTGACATCACACCACTGGACCCCAAGAAACTTTGCTGAGGTAGAAGGTCCTTGAATTTTTGTCAGATTTATTTCCCACTTTCTGACACACAAATGTCTTGTTAATAAGCCTAGAATAGTTCCTAATTCTCTCTTACTAGATCCAATTAACTTAATACCATCACTGTAATGAGCCAGTGTGGAATCTTGTGGAAAGGGGAAGTGATTCAAAATCCTTGTGAGCTATTGACATAGGGCTGAAGATTGATACACCTCTGAGGTAGGACAGTGAGGGTATATTGCTGTCCTGGCCAGCTGAAAGCAAACTGCTTCTAATAGGCCTTATGGACAGGAATGGAGAAAAAATGATTTGGCAGGTCAATAGCTGCATACCAGGTACCAGAGGATATGTTCATTTGCTCAAGCAATAAAACCACATCTGCTACAGAGCTTAAATTAGAGTCGCCACCTGGCTAAGCTTGTGGTAATCCATTGTCAGTCTCCAAAATCCATCTGTCTTCTGCATAGGCCAAATAGGTCAGTTGAATTGGGATATAGTGGGAATCACTTCTCCTGAACCTTTTGAGTCCTTGATGATAGTAATAAAGTCTGCAGTCTCTCTAGGAAAGTGGTATTGCTTTTGGTTTGCTATTTTACTTGGTATAGGTAGTTCTAATGGCATCCGTTTGGCCTTTCCCATAGCAACAGCTCTCACTCCACATGTCAGAAAAACAATGTGGGGATTCTGCTAGTTACTGAGCATGTCTATTCTAATTACACATTCAGAACCAGGGGAAAAACATACAACGTGTTCACAGACTACCCTGGCCTTACCCTGAGTTGGACTTGAGCTAAAACTCCACTGGTTACTTCCACAGCCCCTCTTCTGATTGGTGGACCACAGTGGTGTTTTGCATCTTCAGGAATTAGTGTCATTTCAGAACAGTGTCTGGTAGTTGCTGAAAGGTATGATTTTTCCGCTTCTTTAATTCATATTTAATTCACATTTATTTACCCTGGTAAAAGATTATGCAATTCTCTGGGGAAGGCTGGGAGCAAAATTAACAACATAAACCTGTGGTAGGTTATCAGCGTCCTTCTTTATGTGGCCCGACTTCCCTTCTGTATTAGTTTATTTGTGTTGCTATAAAAGAATACCACAAGCAGGCTAATTTATAAAGAAAAGGGGCTTATTTTGACTCATGGTTATGCAGGCTGTGCAAGAAGCATGACACCAGAGTCTACATCTGCTGAGGTCCCAGGAAGCTTTTAGTCATAGCAGATGGAAGGGGAGCCACCATGTCATGTGGTGAGAGAGGAAGCAAGAGAGAAAGAAGGGAAGTTCCAGACTATTTTAAGTAGCCAGGTCTGGCATGAACTTATTACTACAGGAAGGACACCAAGGCATTCATGAGTGATCTGCCTCCATGACACAAACACTCTCTGCCGGGCCCACCTTCCACACTAGGGATCCCATTTTGACATGAGATTTGGAGTGGACGAACATTCAAACCTTCATGCAAGGGGCTCTGGTTCTACAAAGCATTTCAATTCTGGGAACTGAGTGAGAGTCTATGACTGTATTCTGGTGATTCATACTAGACTTTTCACTCAACCTAGAACTCATTTGCTTGTACTGATCAAATAAAAATTTTGTAGGCTTCCTGTCTATTTTGCTTCTAGGGACACATGATCAACTTGCCAACACCATAGGCCTCTCTGAGTTAAGCTACTCTGATAACTGCCTTGGCCCTGATTTCCATTCTCATAACCATGGCCTCTTTGTCTTTGCCACTTGGGCCCTGCCATCCCAGGATCCAATTACTGCCATTGCATGTAAGGATTCCAGTTCGGTGGCAATAGTTCCTATGGTAATTTCTGCCCTACAGAGAAGAGTGCCTGAAGAGCTCTTTAACAGAGCCACCACACAAATTTATTCCTCAGAGTGAAGTCGAAAGGTGCATTCTCTGGGCCCTCCCAGGGCGAGTGAGGGGCTCTTGTATGATAAATCCACTCTAACACTCCAGTACTCTTAAGTCATCTGTTACCTTCCTCTGCAGTGTACCAAGGTGATCCTGGCATTTTAATGTAATTTATTATAAGTCATTTTTTTTGGTCCATGTTTAAACCCAAATCAACTAAACAAACTGTCAGAACCCTTTCCAACACCCCAAATCTACATCCAGAATTTATGCTTAGTGGGGCAATATCAATCAATTTGACCTAGTCCAAATTTATGCACCTTCCAACATTATCCAACACCATGAATATCCATTCCACACGTAGTCCCCAGAAGTCTGTCTGTATAAATTGAAAAAAAATACAATGATTTTGGAGTGGAACACACCTTTAATGGGTTAAACTTTTTATCTCATCTTTTTTCACCTGTTGCCACTTGAGTCTACTTATACCTATAAAAGAAAAGAGGGTTGGTGGGGTTGGATCCTCAGGAGAATCAGCATTGTCTTTAGGACAACCACCTCAGTGAAGGCCATCACCCTACCACCAAAGAAGACTCAGCAGAACTTAGGGGTCCACCGAGCCCAGCTTCATCACAGACTTCATATATGTCTTTGTTCCAATATTCAGGGTCCTGTTTTTCCCAATCAATGTCTGTGTTTAACAGAAGAAACTTTGCTAAGCTGGGGTTTAATTTGTAATGTAATTCAGCGACTAGCAGGATGAGACTCTGGGTTTAGTGTTCAGAAATCTCAGGCTTGTGGCTATAGGAGATAAGGGCATAATCTAAGACAGGCATATGCATTTTCAGGTCATATATGCAAGGCATAGGCTAGAAATTTGAAATCCTAAGCTCACCCTTCTTCTCTCTACTTTCTCTAGCATGGTTAAGAGCAAACAGCCAATTTTATTGCACTCATTATTTGACAGAACTGTTGCAATTATCCAATACTTGGTCACTGAGAACCTTGCCTTATCAATACTTGAAAGTTAGTATTCAGTGGTGATATTGTGTGTATCTCTATTGCCTCTTTGTGCCATGGGCTACCAGTGTTCTTGTTAATACTGGAAATAGAGTCTTTACTGCCTTTAAATCTAATTAGATTACAGAATCAATTCCTGAAACCCCAAAACCAATTCAAAAAACTGATTCTTAGAATTCTGTTCCTTTAAAACCACTGTTGGTTCCCAAATCTATATCAGTCATGGTTCTACAGAGGAATGGAATCACTGTGTATATGGCTAACATGACTGGGAGTCAGCAAGTCTGAAATCTACATCAGCCCAGCAGGCTGGAAACTCTCATGCAGAAGCTGATGATGCAGTCTGGAGGCAGAATTTCTTCTTCAGAGGAAACTCATGCTTGCTTCTGAGGCTTTTCAACTTATTTGATGAGACCCACCCACATTATTGAGAATAGTCTCCATTATTTAAATTGAGTTGATTATATATATCATCTGCAAAGAAACTTCACAGCACCACCTAGATTAGTGTTTGATTAAATGACTGGGCTTTGTAGCAGCTATAGCTCACCACCACAAATATCAAACACTTATTTGACTCAGGGGTCTTCAATGTGATTTTGGCAGCTCTGTCCTGGGCAGGGATGTAAGGGTAGTTGGGCTGAATCTTGCATTCTGTGGGTCATATAAGAAGTTGGCTCTGTGTGTGTCACTTTAAGGCCAGGCCAACAGGGCAGCAGCTTCTTGGGGAAACTGTTCTTGTGCAATTGCAGAAGTGCTAGAGGGCATGGGAAGCATGTGAGGCCTGTAGAGAAACTAGCATATGGTCATTTCTCCCCACCCATAGCTGGAGTAGACATAAGTAATTTTGATAATAAATGCAGTCTATATGAATGAATGTAAAATAAACTATGCTCTAGTGGATAAAGTTGTTTCCCACAGGCCTGTGGGTTAGCATTTCTTATGGCTATACATGTATACTGGGATTGCACAATTGAGCCCATGAACGGTTGGTTATTGGAAACTAGGTTTCTCACTGTTGGAGACTTATCCAGTGGAAATACTTAATCGATTGTGTGACATGTTCAGTTTCTACTAAAAATGAACAATCTATTTCCTTTCGCAGCCAATAGTAATAATTTATCAGTGACAACACGGTGACACCTCTCAGCCTATTCTACCACACTTACCTAAACAAGCATTCACCAATCTCGTACAGTAAAAGTTTACTGATAAGCGAAGAGAGAAGACTAGAATAGCACATGTGGTTGGTATTAGAGGTCGAACATCACTAATAACTGTTGTTCAGCTTGATATAGATGCAGGCGGTTATATATAGACATGTCTATAGATATGTGCATGCTAACATGGGTTAGTATACACACAGATACTTCTTTGCTCTGTCAGAAGAGAGGGCCTAAAAGAAATGATTGGCTCAATCAATAAATGGTGGAGAACAGCTCTGTCTCCTGTGCAAAGTAATCTCAAATAATTTATGTAGATAGGTCAGCCTCAGGAATGGGAAGCATAACCTCTAATTCCTTAGGTGTGAGCTACTCATAGTAACCTCTCTCCAACCAGTACTGTGTAGAGAGAAGAGAAAAAAAGAACTTTGCAATAGAAAAAGCTGACAAACACTACATCAACAGGATGATAAATTTAGCAAGCATTCAGAGTGTTAAGTTGTATTGCTCACATGTATCCTTGATTGAATCGGATGAAAATGGCATTTTTTATAATTTAATCAGCATCATGTATTAGAAAATAACATAAAGTTAAACATTCAATTGTTCTGCTCCCGTGTGTGTGTGTGTGTGTGTGTGTGTGTGTGTGTGTGTATTATACAAGTCTACTCCTAGGTATGAATATGTGTATATATACTGGAACAACTTTGCACTTGTCTACCAGGAGACATGTACAAGAACATTCAGAGCAATGTTGTGTGTAATAGCAAATAATAATCTTTTTTAAATATACATATATATTTTTATTATACTTTAAGTTTTAGGGTACATGTGCACAACAGGCGAGTTTGTTACATATGTATACATGTGCCATGTTGGTGTACTGCACCCATTAACTCGTCATTTACATTAGGTATATCTCCTAATGCTATCCCTCCCCTCTCTCCGCATCCCACAACAGGTCCCGGTGTGTGATGTTCCCCTTCCTGTGTCCAAGTGTTCTCATTGTTCAATTCCCACGTATGAGTGAGAACATGCGCTGTTTGGTTTTTTGTACTTGCAATAGTTTGCTGAGAATGATGGTTTCCAGCTTCATCCATGTCCCTACAAAGGACATGAACTCATCATTTTTTATGGCTGCATAGTTTCCATGGTGTATATGTGCCACATTTTCTTAATCCAGTCTATCGTTGTTGGACATTTGGGTTGGTTCCAGGTCTTTGCTATTGTGAATAGTGCCGCAATAAACATACATGTGCATGTGTCTTTATAGCAGCATGATTTATATTCCTTTGGGTATATACCCAGTAATGGGATGGCTGGGTGAAATGGTATTTCTAATTCTAGATCCCTGAGGAATTGACACACTGTCTTCCACAATGGTTGAACTAGTTTACAGTCCCACCAACAATGTAAAAGTATTCCTATTTCTCCACATCCTCTCCAGCACCTGTTGATTCCTGACTTAATGATCACCATTCTAACCAGTTCAAGATGATATCTCAATGTGGTTTTGATTTGCATTTCTCTGATGGCCAGTGATGATGAGCATTTTTTCGTGTGTCTTTTGGCTGCATAAATGTCTTCTTTTGAGAAGTGTCTGTTCATATCCTTCGCCCACTTGTTGATGGGGTTGTTTGTTTTTTCTTGTAAATTTGTTTGAGTTCTTTGTAGGTTCTGTATATTAGCCTTTTGTCAGATGAGTAGATTGCAAAAATGTTCTCCCATTCTGTAGGTTGCCTGTTCAATCTGATGGTAGTTTCTTTTGCTGTGCAGGAGTTCTTTAGTTTAATTAGATCCCATATGTCAATTTTGGCTTTTGTTGCCATTGCTTTTGGTGTTTTAGACATGAAGTCCTTGCCCATGCCTATGTTCTGAATGGTATTGCCTAGGTTTTCTTCTAGGGTTTTTACAGTTTTAGGTCTAACATTTAAGTCTTTAATCCATCTTGAATTAATTTTTGTATTAGGTGTAAGGAAGGGATCCATTTTCAGCTTTCTACATATGGCTAGCCAGTTTTCCCACCACCATTTATTAAATAGGGAATTGTTTCCCCATTTCTTGATTTTGTCAGGTTTGTCAAAGATCAGATAGTTGTAGATGTGTGGTATTATTTCTGAGTTCCATTGGTCTGTGTCTCTGTTGTGGTACCAGTACCATGCTGTTTTGGTTACTGTAGCCTTGTAGTATAGTTTGAAGTCAGGCAGCATGATGCCTCCAGCTTTGTTCTTTTGGCTTAGGATTGACTTGGCAATGTGGGCTCTTGTTTGCTTCCATATGAACTTCAAAGTAGTTTTTTCCAATTCTGTGAAGAAAGTCATTGGTAGCTTGATGGGGATGGCCTTGAATCCATAAATTACCTTGGGCCGTATGGCCATTTTCATGATATTGATTCTTCCTAACCATTAGCATGGAATGTCCTTCCATTTGTTTGTGTCCTCTTTTATTTTGTTGAGCAGTGGTTTGTAGTTCTCCTTGAAGAGGTACTTCACATCCCTTGTAAGTTGGATTCCTGGTATTTTATTCTGTTTGAAGCAATTGTGGATGGGAGTTCACTCATGATTTGGCTCTCTGTTTGTCTGTTATTGGTGTATAAGTATGCTTGTGATTTTTGCACATTGATTTTGTATCCTGAGACTTTGCTGAAGTTGCTTATCAGCTTAAGGAGATTTTGGGCTGAGATGATGTGGTTTTCTAAATATACAATCATGTCATCTGCAAACAGGGACAATTTGACTTCCTCTTTTCCTGATTGAATATCCTTTATTTCTTTCTTCTGCCTGATTGCCCTGGCCAGAACTTCCAACACTATGTTGAATAGGAGTGGTGAGAGAGAGCAGCCCTGTGTTGTGCCCATTTTCAAAGGGAATGCTTCTAATTTTTGCCCATTCAGTACGATATTGGCTGTGGGTTTGTCATAAATAACTCTTATTGTTTTGAGATACGTCCCATCAATACCTAATGTATTGAGAGTCTTTAGTATGAAGGGCTGTTGAATTTTGTCAAAAGCCTTTTCTGCATTTATTGAGATAATCACGTGGTTTTTGTCTTTGGTTCTGTTTATATGCTGGATTACGTTTATTGATTTGCGTATGTTGAACCAGCCTTGCATCCCAGGGATGAAGCCCACTTGATCATGGTGGATAAACTTTTCGATGTGCTGCTGGATTCAGTTTGCCAGTATTTTATTGAGGATTTTTGCATCGATGTTCATCAGGGATATTGGTCTAAAATTCTCTCTTTTTGTTTTGTCTCTGCCAGGCTTTGTTATCAGGATGATGCTGGCCTCATAAAATGAGTTAAGGAGGATTCCCTCTTTTTCTATTGATTGGAATAGTTTTAGAAGGACTGGTACCAGCTCCTCCTTGTACCTCTGGTAGAATTCGGCTGTGAATCCATCTGGTCCTGGATTTTTTTGATTGGTAGACTATTAATTATTGCCTCAATTTCAGAGCCTGTTATTGGTCTATTCAGTGATTCAACTTCTTCCTGGTTTACTCTTGGGAGGGTGCATGTGTCGAGTAAAATGGCATTTTACTTCTGAGATCTTCCCCCTCCAAAACCCCATAACCACACTATAATAGTTAAAAAGAACATCAGAAGAATCCCAATGGAAGTATATCTTACAAATTCCTGACCAGCATGCCTCAACACTGCCAACGTCTTTAAAAATAAGCAAAGTCTGAGAAACAGTCACAGCCAAGAGAAGCCCAAGGAAAAAAGGGGACTAAATGTAATGACATGCTTTGGAAGCAATCCTAGAACTGAAAACAGACAGTAGGAAAAACTAGGAAAACACAGATGAAGTTTAAACTTTAGATAGTACTAATGTATCAATAATGGTTCATTAATTGTAATCAATGTGACATAATAATATAAGATGCTAGCAGTAGAATAAAATGGAAGTGGAGAACTGTCAGAAGAAAAAATTACAACAATTGTAGTGAAATGATTGGATTGGCTTTGATTGTGATTTATGAATCATGGCAGCATCTCCTTTAAACATTTAGACAAGGTGTTCTGATGAGCTGAGCCCTGGAGATGGGATTTATATGCAGAAAGGACTGAAGAAAGAATAAAAGCCAAAACATCGATTATTCATTACAAAATTACTTTCCTTTTAGGGTTAAAGCAGAGGGGACTTATTTAATGCCAGCTAAAATTGGCCTGTTTGGCTATTTGGCTATTATTCTCTCTCCCAATGTTTTAGAAAAGTCAAATAATCGTCTTGCTTTCAGTTTGGTGATGTGAAGCTTTAGCAAGAGTAACTTCATTTTGATATAGTCTAGTAGAACCTAAGGAACTCAATCCAAATAAGCTATCTCCTATACCTTTTATCTAACAGTATGTAGAAATTCTCTGTGCTTATATATTAATTATTTTTCTGAAAAAACAACTGATATTATCACCTAATGTTTTGATGAAAAAGAATAGAAGATTAGAATTAAAAAAGGAAGATGTGCTTAAAATGGTAGAAGGTATAGATACAGCACATGCTCAAATGTGCCATATTATGAAATAATTAAAATTTTAAAATGTATGCATTAAAATTAAATTCAGCATATAAAACAAATATGAGGTTTTATTTAGATGGTTCAGTACTCTCATGTCTATTTCTCTGGTTGGTTTTTAGTGGCAAGAAATTGATTCCAGACATCTCTTGTTTTCATATAATCAATACATATCAAAATTTTCCTTCTTTTGTAGTAAAAGAATAACTTTACATCACAGTTAGAGACAAGAACATATTTACAGTTTCTTCAAATAAAACGTTTAAGAGCAATTTTGAAAAATAATTAAGTTAGTAATAAAAATTTCATTAATACTAATGAGTCTCACAGTCCACAAGATTTATCTAGGGGAAATATTTAATAGATTATATGATGTGTTTGGTTACTACTGATGATGGCTAATCTCTTTCTTTCAAAGTCAATAGTAATAATCCATCGGTTCAGTGACAGCATGGTGATACCTCCTACTCTGTTTTACCACACTTACCCGATAAAGCATTAATCAATCTTGTATAATTAAAAAGAAATGCCAAAGAAGGATATAATAGTTTACTCTTCCAAAGGCTGAGATGCGGAATAATTTTGAGGAGTACAGAGTCTTCTATTTTGGAATTAATCATTCATCTTACTTTAACATCTCATTTACTTATCCATTATATTTTGGCTCTGCATTGCTTTGTTTTATAGTGTCTGGGTGTCAACTTTCCGTGACATATCTTAGTTTGGTTAGGTGTATCAAGTAATGAAAACAAAACACTCCGGAATAATTTTACAAAAACATTTATATGCATTTAAATCTACATTCATCATTTAGGTATTATAGTGACCATAGATGAATATATTTTAGATATTTTATACATTGATTTTTCTTAATATTATTCACTCTGACAAATAGCTTGCTTCCTTACATCATATTGTGAATAAAATTTTAAGTTCCAGAGAGAATTATTCATGCATGTAGCTTTTTAAATTAAAAAGAGAAAGATTAGTCAACCTTTTTTCGTGAGGTAACCATATGAAAGGCAACCTTTAATTGCTCTTTTTGAAGTTTCTTTCTCAATTGCAAACTCAGGTTTCACAATGCATGTTGGGAATGAGCGAGAAGAGGTAGATCTGATGATACATGGAGTCTGAATGCCTGCTGGCGGGGTGGAGAGGTGCCTGGAAATGCACACTCTTAATCACACTGAATGATGACAGGATATTTATACTTCCTAAAAGCTGGGGATTAAGACTTTTTTCATCTCTTCATTTTCCTTTCTTATACCCTGGAGCTCTTGTTCCTTACAGGTGGTTGTAAACACAGTTTTCCCACAAGTTCTGCTTCACGATTTCCTCCACTATATTAGTGTTCTCTCTTACACGCCACGCTGTGCCTAATGGCTTACCATTTCTGTGTCTTTTCAGACGACATCCTTTGTGGTGCCATAGCACATGGATTTCAGAACCGCCTGTGAGGAGGTGAGTACAGAGCTTTCTGCTTTTCAAACAGGGAAAACAGAATATAAGCAGGAAACACTTGGCTCCAATTTATATACGGAAACTCTGCTTTTGGCAGAAAATGGAGAGAGGAGGATGGGCTCTTTTTCCTTCCAGATTATGTTCTCCTTCTGCAAAGAGAGAAAACCTAACTGTGTATGGAAAGCCTTGGACTTTAACTCTTTCTTTAGGAAGACTGGAGCGTATTGAATATAATTGAGTTGCTCCTCTCCACCAACTCTGCACTTTTCAGGTAGTGGAAGTGTTGGAAAGAATTCTTTTCACATAAATGGTAATAAATTAGAAGATATCTAAGGTTCTTTTCAGCCCTAAAATTATATGATTTTATGATTCTGATAGTATTCAAGTAATTCAATATTATTTAAGTATTAATACACAGCAATTTAGATTCTCTGTGGAACTGTCATCACATTTCAGCATGAGTTAAAGTGGCACATTAGTATTTCAAGGATGTTAAAGAGCGTTCAAGTTTACAGTTCAATAGTGCATGGATGTGGGCCCCCAGGGAATATAACTATTCCATCTTAGAAAGAAAAACTATCTTTTTTTTTTTTTTTTTTTTTTACTAAATATGTAACATTCAAAGCATTGTGTTTTCATTCTTCAGGCAAAATACAAATACACAAAGCTTAATAATATTTTATATTTGTTTAAAAAGTTTAAAGCACTTTTTTATTGTATATAAACAACTCAACAAAAACCAACCATAACTGCATTATCTATGGTAGTGTTAAAATCAAACTAGGGAAAGACTTCAGTTCTTAACCTTGTGAAGACTGTTATTTTAGTGAAATGTCATGTGTTTACAGTTCTTGCATGAATTTGTGGAAAGTAACTCCTTATTTTCTTCTAAGGCAATTGAAAAAATATATATTTAAAAATACTTGTCACAATTGGTACAAAGTTCAGAATGTAAATGTTAGGTTTTTCAGAAAACTAATAAATTGCTTTTATATTTATATTCTTATGTTTCTACTTTTAATGCTTTAAGCATGATAACATTTTAAACATCTCTATGCTAATACTCATCAAATTACAAGGCAGTTTTTTGTTTACAAACTTTCTCATGTGCTACACTGAATACTATAAGGTCAGAGTGTGTAAATTCTTCATCTTTTTAACTTAGCACTTATTGGTTCATATATTTTTAAAAATTGAATTAACGTTCTAGAAGCTTTGTATTTTAAATTTTAGTTGTCTCATTTCTGGGTTTTTTTTTTTTCTTTCTTTCGGCGTGGTGTTTTTTTGAGATGGAGTCTCACTCTGTTGCCCAGGCTGCAGTGCAGTGGCGCGATCTCGGCTCACTGCAAGCTCTGCCTCCCGGATTCACGCCACTCTCCAGCCTCAGTCTCTGGAGTAGCTGGGACTACAGGCGCCCGCCACCACGCCAGGCTAATTTTTTTATTTTGTATTTTTGTATTAGAGATGCGGTTTCACTGTGTTAGCCAGGAAGGTCTTGATCTCCTGACCGCGTGATCCACCCAACTCGGCCTCCCAAAGTGCTGGGATTACAGGCGTGAGCCATTGTGCCAGGCCCATTTCTGGTTTTAATTGCATACTTAATTTTAAATGTAGCAAGTCTTCTATTTCCATTAATGTGCAACCTTATGTCTTGAGTAGTAAGCCATTCATTGAAACCCAGTGGATATTTGTGTGAATGAGATACTTATGGGACACATGACATTCATATGGTACAGACTGGACAGTGGCCAAATACTATTTAATAAATGGTTTATTTTGGATTTCAGAGGCTGGAAAGATTTACAAGACCTTTTTGTAAACAAAATTATTTTGACATACTGATTTGGGATATTTCTCAAATTCTATGAAGATACAGAAGATTTATTTAATTGGTAATACTGTTATTACTATACCAGCTCTTGTAAATTAGCAATCCTTAGTACTGAAAAGAGTGACAATCTGTTACTGAGATAACAATATACAAGAGGAAATTAAATCACTCATGTGAGATATAGCTAAATATTGCTGAAGTCACTATATGTGATGCCAAAGGCAATAGTGATCAATTTTGGGGTAAATATTTACTTAATGGAATCCATGTGTTCAGGAAAGTGAGGACTCATCTTTGAATAGAACGATTTCAGAAGGCTTCAAAGAGAAGGGAGTCTGGTGCCAGGACTTGAATCATGGCTAGAATTTAGTTAAGGAAAAGGCCATGATCAAAAGTAATCCAGGAATGGGAATGCAAATGATACGATGCAGTTTGAAGCACTTTGCCTAAAAGAACATTTAGTACACAACTGCTACAATGCAATACAGTATAAGACAAAACAAATTAAATAGTATTTGGCACTTGAAACATGGAAATACTGTGGATACTTGCAAGAAAATTTGCAGTCCATTTTATTATCTCTGCCTACTTTTTGTAGTTTGTCATTTCTTGTATCCGATATTGTGAATATATCTCAAAATTAAGAGATCTTAAATTTTAAAGTTTCATGAAGATACATTTTGTACTTTTTGAAAGACTAGAACATAAATTAAAAAGGCCTTAACTTTTAAGTAGAAAATTGATGATATTCTACTTTTATAAAAATCCAACCTATGTCCTATGTTTAAGAAACTACAAAATCTTAATAAGTGTAAATGTGAGAGAAGTTAAATGTGAGATTTGTTTAAAGAGTAAACCCATGCAAATTCATAAACATTTTCTTGATTTGCAGAAAGCATAGCTAACTAATAATTTAAATATGTTGCCTTTTAGGCAATTAGCAAGTATTGCTTTTTAATAATTCCTTTAAGCAAATAGTCTCGAATGTGGATTTTGTAAAAAGTTCCATCTAGAATCGTCCATCAGTCAGAGAAGAATAATATTTGACTTATATCATTTTTAAATGAATCATCCCTTTAAAATTATAAGTTTGGTGTATATTTTATAAAGTACAAAATACATTCATACAGTATCTATATCACATGCATTCCTTTATTTATGTGCAATGGTATGCAAAGTCAACAAAGTTTGGAGACAAATGATGTTACATTAATAAAAAGAAAGAAGATGAGTTCATGTCTTCAGTTTGTATTAAAATTTGAGACCAGTAATTATGTAGACAATTTTCAATATCTAAACAATTTGGGTCCACAGATCTGTAAAGACTTTGCAGGTGGTGCTGTTTTAGGTTTGCAGCACCAAACTGCAGCTGCTCCCATGATTCGGTCTCCCATTTTAACTCTTAAAGCACTTCAGGAAGGAGTGGAGATCAAACTTCTTCCTCTATCAGACAGTCTCCTAGTAGCGTGGCTTTAGGGAAGGTCATCCTGTAAGTTCCAGAGTAGTCTCTTACTCATTTTTTCTCTCTAGTGGTCATTGCTTCAATACATGAAGAATAGCTGCTTCAAGATGATGTTCTTTTCAAAATTATCCATACCCCATTATGAGATTATTGATAACCGTAATGCTCTCCAGTGAAAGATGCCAATAGCCATGTCATTGTGTACAGGACAACTGGGGGTGGCATTCTTAAATAATCTGTGTATGCGGGAAAGCACAGTGTGTGGTGAAGAGCCTGGCTGCCTGTGTTGAATTCTAGCCTTTTCTTCTTCTAGGTCCCTCTGCACTTGTCTAATTTTTAAAGGCAGATGGTTGCATTAATTTTTGTTAAGGGAGAAAAACAAATTAATACTTCTTGTCACACAGTGAGCACTATATAAATAATTATTATTAAACAACAAATCAATGAAATATATGACCACATTTCATGAGTGAGGATCTCAGTCCAGCAATGCTGATTCCAATCAAGACAGTGCCCTGAAATGGAATTTATCCTTCTTCCTTCATCTCCCAGAGAAACTCTGAATCTAATGCACCTGTTTATTAGTCCCCAACTTCCCTGCTCAGTGCCTGTTTCTGTCAACAATAAGTGTATTTTAACTTTCCCATTTCTTCTCCGTCTTCTACTCTGCTACAAGAAATACATTTAGAACACATAACAGTGAACATATTATTTCCTTGCTCACATTTATGTATGGCGTCTCCCTTACCGTCCACCATCTGCCCATCATACAGGGCATTGGCCCTCCTGGTCCTCTCCAGACGTCTCTCCTGCAGCGGCCCCTGCTGAACCACACAGGCTCAGCAGCGAGCGTAACTTCATTTTCCTGCATCATCACGTGGCATGCATTTTCACACTTCTGTATCTTTACTCATGTGTTCCCTCTTGATTAAAATGACATTTGTTCCTCTAATGATGGTTTCCTCAATTAATTTTTTTCAAGACAAACCGCACATATTTCCTATCCTCCATAAACTCCCTTCCCTCAAGAATATTAAATTCCCGTCCCCATGTTGCTCCCATATCAGATGTCATATTGTGTTTTATTGTATATGTACTTTCAAAGTAAGTACGAGGCCGAGCGTAGTGGCTCACGCCTGTAATCCCAGCACTTTGGGAGGCTGAGGCGGGTGGATCACCTGAGGTCAGGAGTTCGAGACCAGCCTGGCCAACATGGTGGTGAAACCTTGTCTCTACTAAAAATACAAAAAATTAGCTGGGTGTGATGGCAGGCGCCTGTAATCCCAGCTACTTGGGAGGTGGGGCAGGAGAATCACTTGAACCCAGGAGGCGGAGATTGTAGTGAGCCAAGATCACTCTGCTGCACTCCAGCCTGGGGCAACAAGAGCAAAACTCCGTCTCAAGAAAAAAATGAAATAACATAAGGTAAAATAGTTACGAATACTATGAGGCCAGGGAATGCTATCAAATTCATGTCTGATTCTCTGTTAATGCTGTACAGTATTTGCAAAATTAATAAATGTGTGGGATTTTAAATGTATTTCCATGTGCACCAGCTGAACTTTCATGGTAGAACATGTGTAATATCTGTAACCTCTGGAAATGTATTTTAACTGATCTGTTTTAGCACTTCGTGTGCTGTTTTCTCCAGTAGCTATTTATTGGAATGTGCATTTGTGAGTGTGTGTGTGTGTGTGTGTGTGTACTTCTGTGATTTATTCTAAAAAAAAACCTCCTCATTCTTTATTTTCTGCAACTCTTGTCCTTTCAGAACCTAAAAGTGAGCTCAAAGACTGTATTCTGTTTTCCAGACAACTATCTAATAATTTGTGAACACTTTATATAATATTTAAGTGAATGATAGCTTTGGCCACATAGAAATTAAATGAGAACACCCTCATAGCTTTGTTTTAGTGCCTCAAACTTTCCCTGGATGATCTTTAGTATCTCTTTGATGTGCACCAAAAGTATATCTCTGAGCTTTCAGGGAAAACCCTTCTCTCATCCTGAAGTTCAAACAGAGCATTATTTGTGATTATCAGCTATTCCATTACACTTCTGGGGGAAAAATGTCCTGGAATATACTGTACTGAAAAATCAGCAAATGTGCTCATTTATGATCAATTGGCTTTGATGTATTATTTCATATGTCCACTCCTCAGAGTGGCTTCCCCCCTCAGAAAGGCTCCATGTCATCCCCTCTCCAATATCCCATTGTAAGCATGAGTGACTTTGTGTAAAAACATAGAAAAAATATGTTCTATATTAGGGAAAGTACAGTCTGCTTGTGCTGAAAGATTTTTGTCCTCTAGATATATTCACTTAAAATATTCTCTAGATGAGTCAGCCTGGTTTCATGAGCACTTGTGTGCTAATGCCATGGATGAAGAAAAAATGCTTTCCTTGCTCATGAAAAAGCTTCTGTTTTTCCTAAAAGGACACCATAACTTTTACAAAATAATTCTAGACTAATATAAGAGTGTATATGATAGAGGGCAAAAGAGTATGCATCAGCACACGAGAACAAAAGCAGTTTAGAGAAAGAGTTATCTTTTGAGGCTGCTGTATATAAATATATTCCCATCAATATTACAGCAGATTCTTTTAAAGTAGCAGACTCCCAGCAATAGCCATGGAAATGTATATTCCAAGATAAAGTCTGGTATTATTTGACTGGGATAGCATGCTTCTTAAATCCAAGGATAGATTTCACACATAAGTGATATAATATGATATTTGCCTTTCTGTGCCTGGCAATTTTTGCTTTGCGAAGTATCCTCCAGCCCTATCTATGTTGTTGCAAGTTATAGAATTTTATTCCTTTTTTATGGCTGAATAGTGTTCCGCTGTGTATAAGTACCATATTTTCCTTATCCATTCATGTGTTGATGGGCATTTAGGTTGATTTCATATCTTGGCTGTTGTGAATAGTGCTACAATAAACATGGGAGTGCAGATGTCCCTTTGACATACTCATTTCATTTCCTTTGGATATATGCCTAGTAATGGAATCGCTGGATCAGTTTTTAATTTTTTAAGGAATCTTCATACTGTTTTCTGTAAGGGATATACTAATTTACATTTCCACTAACAGTGTTTAAGAGTTCACTTTTCTCCACATCTTCGCCAGCATTTGTTATTTTTTGTCTTTTTGTTAATCACCATTCTAACTTGGGTGAGGTGGTATTACATTGCGGTTTTGAATTGCATTTTCCTTATAGTAAGTGATGTTGGAGTTGAGAGTAGAATAGTGGTTACCACACACTGGGGCGCATGGAAGGGTCAGAGATGGGGAGATGTTGGCAAACGGTACAATGTTACAGTCAGGTGGGAGGAATAAGCTCTGTTACTCTAGTGCACGGTAGGATGATCACAGCTAACAATAATGCATTATATATCACTAGTAGCTGGAAGAGAGGGTTTTGAATGTTCTCACAACACATACAATATTAGTGTTTAAAGTGATGTATATGCTAGTTATCATGATTTGATAATTACACAATATAAACATGCATCAAAACCTCACATTGTTTGCCATGAATACATACAATTACTATGTGCTAATTTTTTAAATTTGAAATTAATTGACTCTGAGGATAAATCTATATCCTCATATATATATTCAACTATGTTAAGAATGACTCAATAATTATTAAAAGAAAATGTCATTTCCAAAGTGGTCATTATTCCTATGGACTTTTTGGTGCAGAATAAGAGCTAAAGATTACATTCTATCTCAAAGGAATTACCTTTTGTGTCTGTGACAAGTGGGAATGTTAAGTGCACTTTCTAGGGAGAATATTTATATTAATCCAGATTAATATATGTATTCTGGATAAATGACAAGACTCATGGACTTCTTTGGTGATTACTAAGGTAATAGCACAAGTTCAGAAATCTTTGCAGTCTGTTTTCACAATTCCCCAAAGTATGTAAAGCAAACACATTGGGTTAGAAATCAAAAATCTTGGGTCTTAAACTAGGCTCCAATTTTAATTAACTGTGTTAATTTGGGTAGTTTACTTCACCTTGTTACCCTTATTTCCTTCTAGGTATAAACTGTGTGTGTGTGTGTGTGTGTGTGTTCATGCATGTCTGTGCATGTGTGTATGCATGCATGCATGTGTGTGTTGGTGACTAGGAATGCTGACACAGTGGAGTTTAGAGTAGGCTGGGGCGGTGGGAGGGGAAATGGAGAAATAGGAGTGTGTTCCTTCTTTTTGAAGTGATGGAAATATTCTAAAATTGATTACAGTGATGGTTGCACACCATTGAGTATATTAAAAAAACATGAATTGCACATTTTAAAGGGTTGAATTGTAGGGAATTTGAATTATATCTCAATAAAGCTATTACCTTTTTATTTTTAGATTATAAGTATTACAAAAACTCTCATTATTTTAAAAATGTAGTACATGTACCATAATCCTTACTCCCCACTTCTTTGTGTGAATTTTGTGCCATTGTTTTCATTATTCGAGAGTTCACTTTACTTGAGTTCATTCTCCTTTTCCCTTGCACCCACGTTAAGTATTCAATTTCAGGCTCATCAGAGTGTGTTTTCACCACCTCTTAAATGTTATTCACCATGTTTTGCTGTAAATTGGCCACAAAATTACAACCTATAAACTAATTATAATTTTTCCTCTGTTTGTTTTTTTTTTTTTTAATCTGAAGACAAAGACAGGAATTTGTTTGCTGCAGGATGGTAACCAGGAGCCTTTCAAAGTCCGGCTGCACCTAGCCAAAGACATTTTGATGATCCAGGAACAGGATGTGATATGTGTGTCTGGTGAGCCTTTCTATTCTGGTGTAAGTAGCTTTTTCTTCTGTTGAAATTTTTTGTGTTTGTTTTTTGTTAATAAAAATGTTTATTCACAGAACATTTTAAATATGTTTTTCTTTCAGTGTCTAGTCAATGGTTCTGCATGGAATTTTTGCTTATATCATTAAGTAAGCAGTGGCCCTGGGTGAGAACCTTGCCTGGGGTCCATGAACACGTATTTTGGGCCCATCTCCAGCTTGTTGTCTATGACTCCTAGCTGTCATCATATGATGGGAGTGAGACTGTATTTTCTGATTATTCTACCTTTTTACACAGAGAATTAATTGAGAACCGTGCATGGTGATGTCCTTTGCTCTGGTCTTATCTTTCATGACCTGGGACTATTGAGAGTGGTGCCAGGGTGGGGCCCATCCTTCAGCATCACTGAAGCAGGAGACGTTAGGCAGCAGTCACTGAACTCAGCATGAGTGATGTTCCCCTGGGATAGTGTCTAAATGATTCTGTGGGCCTCCCTAATAGAATTATGCCCAAGTGCTGTAGCAAATTCTTTTCTCCAATGCTCCAACCCGTTGAAACATTACACTGCTCCTAATGTAGCTTCAGAAAGAGCCATAAATTACAATGCAAAACTTATTGCTGTACTTACTCCTGTCGAGGCAGCATAGCTGTGGAAGACATCCTTAGATGAGATTAGATTTTATTCTGCTAAAAGACATTATCATAAAACAAGTTCTGGAGTTTATCATTCATTGTATAATAACGCTATTAAAGGCTTCTTTTTAACAATGTTGCCACATGTGATCTCAGAAGAAAATATAATTAGACAGTAGCATGTAGTCTGCTCCCTGCTTTCCCCAAACATCTGCAGCTATTTAGTATGGATATTTAATTTGTACCTTATTAACAGACTTACCTTGGAGTGTTTAGTTGGTGGTCAATAATGCTGAACTTGAGTTCTCACATCACTTCTTACTAACACCCTGTGGGAGTCACACAAGGCCCTAAATCAATAGGCCTTTGCCAGCTAAAGATAATGGACATTTTGCAGACTGTTAACTATTCTTTTGTCACAGGCCATTTAAATCACTCTGAATCATGGACCTGGATGTCAAGGTGATTAAACTGTTCCCATGGGGTTGTCCTTTCTTCCCTTTGGTTAATAATAGAGAAGTGACATGAGTCATATAACCCTCTAGAATAAATATATCACACTGGTCCCAGATCAAAGAATAAAATCAGTAAAATTTACTACTTCGATACTGAAATAATATTATTGATTTTAAACTTCACAGTCAATAATAGCTGATACACATAGACCTATTCTCTTTTTAAAAGATAATTGTGCATATTAATAAAGCTCAGAGTGCTAGGAATAACGAAGAGAATTAAGGAGAAACATCTTATGGCATTGTCAACAAATTCAAAAAAGCATTTGACAAAATTCAACACCCATTTTTACAAAACACTTTAGCAAGATATGAATAGAAAAGCATTTTCTTATTCTGACAACTGTCATCTAATTAAAGCCTCTCACTAATATGTTAGTTAACATTGAACATTTTCTCTGAGATTGAAAGCAAGTCAAGGATAATACCTTGCTTGCTAATCAATGTTGTTCACCGTGCTCCTACAGCAAGTCACAAATTATATATAAAGAACAAAAATTATAGAGGAAGTGGCAAAATGGCTTTACTTGTAGATTTCATGATGATATGCATAGAAAACCTTAAGAATTCTACAAAAGATAGAATAACACTAAAATTTAGCAAGGTTGCTGGGAATAAGGATAATAGCCCAAGTTAATTGTGTTTCTAAAACTACCTACAAGCAACTAGAAATGAAATAAAAATGCAATCCACAATAAGTCAGAAAGACAATATACTTAGGAACATATTTAACAAAAGATGTATATGATCTCTATCCTGAAAACTATAAAAACCATGTTGAAGGAAATTAAAAGATATAAACAAATAAATGGAGAAATATAACATGATCATAAATTAAAAGCTAAGTATTGATAAGCTGTCACATCTTTCTAAATATTCCAAACCAGTCAAAACTCCAAAATATTTTTGTGGATATGTACAAGTTGATTCCAAAATTTACATGGAAATATAAAGGACTTACAATAACCAGAACAATCTTGAATAAAAAGAACAAAGTTGGAGTGTTTATTCTACCTGATTTCAGAGCTTACTATAAGATTCTAATAATAAATACAATGTAATGCTGTAATAAATTCAGGCATATCAATCAATGGAACATTCTAAAGAGTACAAAAAGAGACCCACTCTTATATGGTCAGTTAAGTTTTTTTTTTAACTGTGGTAAAATATACATAATATAAAATGTACCATCTTAACTATTTTTAAGCATAAAGTTCAGTAGCATTTCATGCATTCACTTTGTTGTGTAACTATCACCACTATTCATTGCCAGAATTTTCATCATGCCATACCAAAACTCTGTACGCATTAAACAGTAACTCTCCATGCTCTCCTCCTCTTAACCGCTGGTAACCACTGTTCTACTTTCTGCCTCTACATTTGACTATTCTGGGTAAATCTTGTAGGTGGAATCATACAATATCTGACCATTTGTGGATGACTTATTTCAATAATCATAATGTCTTTAAGGTTCATCCATGTTGAAGCATATATCAGAATTTCATTCCTTTCAAAGGCTGAATAATATTCCATTGTGTATCTATACCACCTTTTGTTTATCTACTCACTCAGTAGTGAACATTGAGGTTGTTTCCACCTTGGCTTTTTGAAAAATGCCTCTAGGAACATGGGTGTACAAATATGTTTGAGTCACCACTTTCAATTATTTGGTGTATATACCCAGAAGTGAAATTGCTGGATAAAATAGTAATTCTTTGTTCAGCTTTTTAAGAAATTGCCATACTCTTTTCCACAGTAGTTGTACCATTTTCCATTTCAACAAGCAAAATACAAGGGTTCCAATTTCTCCACATTCATGCCAAGCCTGTTGTTTCCTGTGTTTTTGATAATAGCTATATAAATAAGTGTGAGGTTGAATCTCACTGTGGTTTTCATTTGCATTCTTCTATCAATTAATAATGTAGAGCATCATTTTATGTGCTTTTTGTCTACTTGTGCATCTTCATATCCTTTGTCTATTTTTGAATTGGATTGTTTGTTTTTGGAGCTGAGTTGCAGGAGTTCTTAATGTATTTTAGATACTAGTCCCTTATCAGATATGTGATTTGCAATATTTTCTCCCAAATTGCGGATTGCCTTTTTACTCTATTAGTATTTTTGATGCACAAAAGTTTTTAATTTTAATAAAATCCTGCCAATTTTTTCTTCTATTGGTTGTACCTTTTGTACCATCTCCAATAAATAATTGCCAAATTCAGTGTCATGAATCTTTTCCACTATATTTTCTTCTAAGAGTTTACAATTTTTGCTTTTACTTGTAGGTTTGGTTATATTTTAAGTTAATTTCTGTACATGGCATTAGGTAAAGATCCAACTTCATTCTTTAGCATTTGGATATCCAGTTCAAAATCATGTACCGTATACATAAGCGGGTATTTGTGGCCTCTCTATTCTAGTTTATTAGTCTATATATTTGTCTTTATGCCAGTAATGCACAGTTGTGCCTTTTGTTTGTTTGTTTTTACTGTAGCTTTATAGCGAATTTTGAAATCAGCTAATTTGGGTTTCTTAAGATCTCAAATAAATTTTAGAATGAATTTTTCTATTTCTTGACAAAATATCATTGCAGTTTTTATAAGGATCATGTTGAATCTGTAGATCACTTTTAGTAGTATGGACATCTTAATAATAGTCAGTTTTCTGATAGATGAACATAGCATCTTTCCGTTTATTTATGTGTACTTTGAGTTCTTTTAGCAATGTTTCATTGTTTTCAGTGTACAAGTCTTTCAACCCCTTGCTTAAGTTAAACTCTTAGTACTTGATAATTTTTGATAGTATTGTTAAAATTTATTTTCTTAGTTTACTTTTGGATTATTTATTGTTAGTGCATAGAAATGTAATGGATTTTTAAATTTTGATTTTGTATTCTGCTACTTTGCTGAATTTATTAGTTCTAATAGTTTATTGCGGAATGTTTATGATTTTCTATGTATAAGATTGTCATCTGTGATCCAAGATAAGTTTACTTATTCCTTTCAAATTTGGATGACTTTTATTTCTTTTTCCTGCCTTATTACTCTCGTTAAGATTTCCAATACTATGCTGAATAAAAGTGGTAAAAGCAGGCATTTTTTTTCTTATTCCAGATCTTAAAGGAAAAGTTTCATTTATGGTATGATATTTGCTCTGGGTTTTTCATATACTGCCTTTGTTATGATGAGGTAGTTGTCTACTATTCCTAGTTGGCTGAGTATTGAGGCAGTGTTGAATTTTATCATCGGAAGGTATTGAAATTTGTCAAATGCTTTTTCTGAATCAATTGAGATGATCATGTGTGCTTTTTAATTTTTTTTCTTCTGCTCTGTAACTCGCTTTTCTTACCTGAAAGTACTTCCTGGGACCCCTGTCCCAGGAAGGAATTCTATCTTCTAGGTCTGCATCTGAGGAAAGCCTATCTACAACAGAGAAAGTAGCACACTGTACTTTCAGATAGCCAGATATTCTTTGGGAAAACTCCCTTTGTCTGTTTTTTAAAACCTCCCACTGGTAAAGGCCCGCAGACACCTCTGTATTAAAAGATACCCTCTTTAAACTTGACCCTTCAAGTGCACTGTTTGTTTTGTATTGCCACAATACATAGTCCATGTACTTTATGGACAGGTATCACCTCTCTTATCAGCTAATTATGAGATGAATTTGAAACAGTAAGAGATTAGGGCACAGATAAACATCCAACTTTGGAGAGCAGAAAGTCTCATCTGAGTATTACAACAAATAGAGTGTTAACTCTCAGTCTGCTTAAGTGAGTGGAAAGGTTAGGAGAATGTTCTAAGGAAAGGCAGATGTTAGTCTGAAGAACCATAGGCAAGGATGCTATTTTGTTATCTGGAAGCAATGCTCTGAAGGCCTAGGTGGAAAATAGGACAGTCAAGGGCAGGGGGCTGAAAACAAGATGCTATCAGGCAGTTTACTCATGAGGGGGAAAAATGAAGCTCCAGTTTGCTGAAAAATCCTGAGGATTATAGAATGTTGCAGTTTTTTCTCCAACCCCACAATAGGGAGGAAGTTGTTTGTATTTTCAGGTCTATCACATTAGCTGAAAGCTGCTTCATGGATTGTCTTTGCCTGACACTTTTGACCTGCCTTGCTCAGGCTGAAAGAAAGTGTTACAGTTCAGTCAAGCTCTTCACGCCCACTTCACAGAAAAAGCCAATACAATGAGACAGCAAGTATTGCATTAGATGAAGAGTTTAATACTTGCAAGGCAGTGAAGCAAAGAGGACAGGAGATATTTCTCAAATCTCTCTGCCTGGAGATTTGAAGACTAGGGTTTTAAGGATAGTTTGGTGGGCAGGCAGCTAGGAATGGGTTCTAATGACTGGTTGGATCAGGGCCTAAATCACAGTGCTGCCGAAACTGTCTTCAGGCATTTAGTTAGCTCCTGGGTGGAGTCACTGGTCTGGGTGGCATTAGCTGGTCTACTAGAATGCAAAGTCTGAAAAATATCTCAAAGACCAGGATGAGGTTTCACAATAGCAGTGTTATCTAGAGGGGCAACTGGGGAAGTTACAAATCTTCGGACCACTGGCTATGTGAATCCTGAGCAGTAAGCAATTATAAAAAGCAAGCTAGGAAACAATGCCTAGGTGCTGTTTATGCCTATATCTTAGCAGCATTCAGGTCCCTAGCATAATTATAATCTCATGGCCTTTCATTAGTTTTACAAAGGCAGTTTCAGTCCCCAATAGGGAAAAGCTTAACTTTGGGAAGCGACTATTATCATCCTTGCTTTAAAGTTAAACTATAAACTAAATTTTTCCATTAAATTATAAAGTAAATCCCTCCCATAGTTATTTTGGCTTATGCACAGAAATAAGCAAGGGTAGTTAGCTTGGGAGGTTAGAAGCACTAGGGAGTCAGTTATGCTAGATTTCTCTCATTGTTATAATTGTGCAAAAGTGGTTCCAAAAGCCCTTGTGGACTGGGACTCAAGGGTGGCAGTGGGACAAGGTCTGGGATAGGGAGTTAGTGGTAGGCCTGACAATTTCTCTGTACCTGCACCAAAGGCAGGAGAGGGTGCCATCAGCCCCAACATTAACCCACTGACCATGAAGGATAAACAATGGGATGTGAGCCCAGGTAAAAGGCTCACTCTGAGGGAGAGGGCACAGAACTGAGCATTTGGAGAAGCTCCAGTCAGGCAAAATGTTGGTATCTGAAAATCAAGGATTGGCAGATGGGTCAAAACCCAGGCATCATGCCAAGTGACCCTCTTAACTCCTTGCTCTGAATTCCTGGACATATTGTAGGGCATAGCTCAGTTTCAGAAACCAGAATTGAGAATTCATGGTAAGTATGTAAGGGCAGCCACTGTGAGAGGGCAGGATATAGGATTTGGATAGTAAAGGGACCCCTGGGAAAAGACTTTGCTTCACAAAACCTCTAGAATTAGGAGAGGAAACTATAGGAACAGGTAATACAGGGTCAGCACCAGAAAACCACAGGCTGATGAACCTGTAGCTGAGCTCCAGGGCTTTATCAGGGTGATTTTCTAATGAAGGTGACTTAACAATAACCCCCATCAAATGGGGCTTCAACCTGCTCATCACTCCCTGATTAGTGGGTCTGGGAGTTTATAGTAGAAGTCAAGTAGCTCCACAGAGGCTTCAGGAGGTGGTGCAGAGAAAAAACACTCTTGACATATTTAGCACATCTGACTCTAATTCTAGTTATGCAGAAAATCCTATAAAATATTGATCATTTAGAAACATGTGTCAATATTTTCACCTACAAGAGACAACTAGAGAGTTAAAACTGAAATATCCAATGCATTTACTGTGACTTGTATCAGCAAAATACTGCTTTCCTCCAGTGCCTTTTATTAGCTACTTTTGAGGAATATTCTGTGATCTATTCAGAGATTATACAGTTGAAGTTTTAGCATTGAGTTCATATCAGATAAAACCTGTTTCATCTGTGATCATTTAAAAATAGTATCAAAACGTTGGCAGCAATTATTCAAGATCTTTAGATGCAGATAGTAGAGTGACTGGATCAGAATGATGCATGGCAGTTTTCAGATAGATGTGTTAAAGCTTCAGTTAACATACAAGAAAGTAATCATCTTCCCCTGGTGCTCCAGGGGAGCTGAAATCCAACATTCAGTTTCTGTCATCCTTCTGAATGGTTTACCACTCTAAGTCAGAGATATCTGTGGCTGTTCTCATGATAGTATACCCTTCAATGGGCCCTGAAGGAAAATTAAATTTAGCCTGTGCTAGTTTTAAATATTGACGAAATATTTTTAAAAGGTAAATGAGGGTAAAATTAATACAAGATGGCTATCTATTTCCCCATAGAGACACCAGTTTCAAAGGTGTTGCTAGTAAAAAGTTAGGAAAACCATGAAGAATCATGGAGCTTAAATTCCAAACATGGCAGAACTATCGGATAAATAGCATCAGTACAATCAGTACCTCAGTGTAATGGGCACCATTAGACTTTAAAATCAACAAAACAACTTCTTCCAGTTTCCTTGTGGAATAAAACACTCAATTAGCAATCCCACGAGTGAAACCACAATTTCCTGAAGATAACATTAAGAGAACTAATATCTACTATTAACCTTGGAATTTGTACTGGCTTCCACATGGGTGTGACATGATGTAGGATGTGGCTTCTTGAGGTTCATTATCTGTAAAAATGTGATCCAGAGAGAGAATGTATCTAGACTAGTGCACTTATTATGGATAGATTCTTAATAGGTCATCTGGGAGGGATGGTGTGTGCAGGCCTAGATAGGAAGGTTGTTTTTTCTTTTTCCCACATCACAGAGCTACTCACTGAAATCTGTCAACATGGAGATTAGAGTCTGTGTACACACACATGCACAAAGTACATACTGTCTATATATATATATATATATATTTTTTTTTTTTTTTTTTTTGAGACAGAGTCTGGCACTGTAGCCCAGGCTGGAGTGCAGTGGCGCAATCTCGGCTCACTGCAAGCTCCACCTCCCGGGTTCACGTCATTCTCCTGCCTCAGCCTCCCGAGTAGCTGGGACTACAGGCACCCGCCACTACGCCTGACTAGTTTTTTGTATTTTTAGTAGAGACAGGGTTTCACCATGTTAGCCAGGATGGTCTCGATCTCCTGACCTCGTGATTCGCCCACCTCTGCCTTCCAAAGTGCTGGGATTACAGGCGTGAGCCGCATTTTTTTTTTTTTTTTTTTTTTTGAGACGGAGTCTCACTCTGTCACCCAGGCTGGAGTGCAGTGGCGCAATCTCGGCTCACTGCAAGCTCTGCCTCCCGGGTTCACGGCATTCTCCTGCCTCAGCCTCTCCGAGTAGCTGGGACTACAGGCGCCCGCCACCACGCCTGGCTAATTTTTTGTATTTTTAGTAGAGACGAGGTTTCACCGTGGTCTCGATCTCCTGACCTCGTGATCCGCCCGCCTCGGCCTCCCAAAGTGCTGGGATTACAAGCGTGAGCCACCGCGCCAGGCCGAGCCACATATTTTTTAAACTTTAAAAAAAAAAAACTCTTGTAAACCAATGTTATCATTTATTTGCTTATTTTAATGAGATTGCATTCTTCTTTTATTTAAAAATATTGAATTGACAAAGAATATATATATTCAAGGTGTATAATATGATGACTTGATAGATATATATACACATTGTGTAATGATTATTACAGTAACTTAACACATCTATCACCTCCCCTGCTATACGTTAGACCCTGAGATCTTGTTCATTTTATAACTGAAAGTTTGTACCTTTTTATCAGCACCTTCTATTCTTCCACTCCCCAGACCTTGGAAGCCACCATTCTACTTTCCGTTTCTGTGAATTGGACTTTTTTAGATTATGCATGTGCAAGGTCATACAGCATTTGTCTGTCTGTGCCTGACTTATTTCACTTAAGCATAATGCCCTCTGTTCATTCATGTTATCACAAATGGAAGGGTTTCCTTCTTTCCTCTGGATGCATTATTGTCAACTGTGTATATATATGCTTTATCCATTCATCTGTTGATAGACTCTTACGTTGTATTCTATAAAATTTGACCTATTCTAAGTAAATACAACTGATTTTTCAAAATGTTTTAGAGGTAAAGGTGGTCATTGGTTACTAATATTGATAAAGAAGCTATCAGTTTAATCCTGTTTTTACATTCGATTGTATGTTTATAAATTTTTCAATCAGAAGTATTTTATGTTTGCATTTCTCCTTGTTTGGCCTTTTTGGGTAGACAGACATTCCCAATGTGTGCAAATAAGATTAAGAAAAGGAAGGCCAGGCGCGGTGGCTCATGCCTGTAATCCCAGCACTTTGGGAGGCCGAGACGGCCGGATCACGAGGTCAGGAGATGGAGGCCATCCTGGCTAACACGGTGAAACCCCTTCTCTACTAAAAGGCGGTTTCAGGCGTGGTGGCAGGCGCCTGTAGTCCCAGCTACTCAGGAGGCTGAGGCAGGAGAATGGCATGAACCTGGGAGGCGGAGCTTGCAGTGAGCCGAGATTGCTCCACTGCACTCCAGCCTGGGTGACAGAGCAAGACTCCATCTCAAAAAAAAAAAAAAAAAAAAAACAGAAGGAAGAAGGGAAACATTTTTCATGAGTAGAAAAATACTTGCAGATGGGCAAGTACTGTTTAGAGAGTTGTGATTTTATAACAGAAAGATAATACAAAGGCCTGCTCCTGCTCTTGAAACCTAGAGTGTCCTTGTCTTTTATTGTTAGAGATTGTTAAATTGAAAAGACAGTGCTGGAAACCCCTTCTCTCTATTTCTTATGTGATGTTTCATTTTTGCCAGTCAATAATCACCACTAGGGACATTTACGTTCCTAATTTCCCAGGGCTTATGCCGTTCCAGATATGGCAGCCCTGGAAGAAAAGATTATGTCTCTAGTGAAAACATTGTCACCAGATCCCCTGGTGGTGGCCACAGTGGGATTAGCCCAAGTTGGTCATAGTTGTAGTCAGCCCGTGGCAAGACCATCGCGGGTTCCATAGTCTGGGCAGCAGTCCCCAGGGACTACTGCCTGTGTCTCCTTTGATCAGGATAGACAGAACAGATGCAGCTGGAGGTGTTGGTGTTGTTATTTGAAGGCTCCTCCAAACGTAGAAGCAAATGAATGATAATATTTACCACAAGAACAATGGCACCCACAGAAGGATACCTTATTAACAGAGTTAAATTTTTTTGTGAAATACATTGCTAAGTATAAGATGCATATTAAGGATATTTATCTTAACATGTTTTGTTAAACCTAGCATTGTTAAAGCCACTTGTTATTGTGCATCTTGTTTTATTTCACCTTTAAAATAATTTTAATATGAGATTTTCTTTATACATATAAAGCAAATTTATTGACAACTCTTTAATACTTAGTTTTTCTTACATTTTGTACTATTTATCTTTCTATGGGGCACTAAAGGTGACTCCTTCTGTCTTCTTTTCAGTTCATAACTCTTTCTTTGACAGATTGAGTCCATTATTTAAACTATTGAATTTCTGATTCTTATTATGATGTTTTTCACTTCTAAATGAATATAATACTATCTATCTTATTGGGTAATTGTGAAGATGAAATAAGTGAATGCAAGTAAAAGAGAATACAGTCTCTGGCACATAGTAGGAGCTCAACAAATAATATCTTTATTAACATGACACATGATACAATGTGGGTGTGTATAGACATGGTGATACACAGAGTACAGAGGTCTAGGTCAGGAACTGCTTTCCAGAGGATGTGACTAAAGTCTCACCTCTTAAATAGCAGGTAGAATTTTGCAGGATGTATGTAATTTTGCAAGACATATGTAAGTAGCATTTAAAGCAGACAAAAATGTATGCAAAATTACCAATTACCAAACTGTTAAAAAGCATGCCATAATCAAGGATGGTTTAGTCATGGGACATGTTGCCTGCAGGATACAGTTGGGAAGGATGTAAGGTGGGGTGCAAAGTGTATTGGTGGGTTGTGGTGCCACCAATGAAGGGAACAATTTAAGTAGGAAAATCAGGTTTTAGAGCGGTATACAATGAAAGTTGAATTGAGATCAAAAAAGCTTAGACCATTTAGAACCAATGCAATTTTGTCATAGACTGATATCAAGATGGAAACTAAAATTAGTTAATTAAAGCAATGGTGCCTGGTTCCACTGGCTTATCAGTTACATTGCTCACATTTGTGATTTTACAGATTTGTCATACTTACAAAAAGATGTCATTGTTTACACAAATGAATTTTTATAACATTAAATTTGAGTTTAAAGTTCAAGAGGGCTATGATCAATCATGTGCCCACCAGCAGCTTAATAATAGATAGAGATGGATGATAGATACATAGAGGCATAGATGGATGACAGATATAGACAGATGATTGATTGATAGGTATTGATAGATTAACTTAACACTGTTTATTTGTTTTTTTTTCCTTCTTCTTCCTTAAAAAGTTTGACAGTTTGATGTATTTTGTTATATTTTGATCCCTTAGCTTTCATACTGAGTTTTGGAGTTTGAGAAAGTCTGCCATCTATCTATTTTTTCTTTGTAGGAAAACTGTCTCTTCTTTCTGAGTGTTGAAGATTTCAGAATCCATGCCCATCCATGCTCCATGGTAATCTGCTGTGTCTCTCTGATTTATCTATCTGAAGATTTATTTCCTTTGTTTGAGAGTCACAAGACTGGAATATGAAAATTTATGTATTTCTTTAATTCTGAAGAATTTTTAGCCATTATCTTTGAAGAGCCTCCTCTCTATTATCTGTGTTCTTTCCTTCGGTGACATTTGGATGGATGTTAGATCAGCTCCCGGGATTCTCCATTTTCTTATGTTTTTTCATATTTTGAACTTGTCTGCCCCCTGTGGACTGCTAAACGCAATGCCTCCCATCTTCCTTTCAGTTCACTATCTCTCTCTTTGGTTACATTGAGTCTATCATTTAAACTATTTATTGAATTTCTGACTCTGGCTATTATGGTTTTCACTTCTGGAAGTTCTATCCTATTTTATATTTGCCTCATAGTATTTTACATCACGATTATACATTTGATATCTCCTTTCTATTAATATTAATCTTGTTAGACAATCCTATTTATATGCTGTATCTGTAATTGCAAGATCTGCAGTCTGTATAGATCTGACTCTGTTATCTGTTCTTTGTTCTGCTGCTGATGCACTCACTAAATTCTATTTCTCCCTGGGATTTCTCACTGTGGGCTCATGGTCTTGGCACTCTGTAAGTATCCCTCAGTTTGGCTCTACAATGTGTTATGAAGACAGAATTTATATTTAGTTCTTCCAGGTGAAGGGGCTATTAGCAATCCAGATATTCTTTAAACTAAATTCTCAGTTGGGGATATGAGGCCACATAGGTAGAGACAACTCATCACAAACCCACCTGTGAGCCAATTCACAAAATCTCAGAATTGGTTTTTAATTCTTTCATCCAGATGGGCAAGTTTTTTTACTATAATCCTTTGGGTGATAGGAATGGTTTTTCATACTGACACACTAAGAGAGTTTTCTATGCAGGTAATGGTGCCTCTCCTCTCCTGCCTGAGTCCTTCCAGTGGTGGCCCTGAATGTTTGCCTTTGGGTCTCTACTTGTACAGACTTCTTACCTGTGAATCTTTATATTTCGTCATCATTCCTGACAACCGAGACATTTTTCTTCTTTCCTTATTACTCTGGCTGCACGTTTGACATTATTTTTGTTTATTTTATTCATTGTTTTATTGTGTGTTGTCTTGGAAAAGGATTCTAAGTATATCTGACTCAAAGGAGTGTTAGACTCAAGATTAGTTGTGTGTGTGTGCATGTGTGTGTGTATGTGTGTGTGTGCTTGTGGACAAGCTATCAGATCTGAAGTGTACAGGCCTGGCTTCTGATATCAGTCTCCCCATTTGCCAACTTTGTGAACCTGTGTGACTTCTTGCTTTCTCTGAATCGTTGTTACTATGAGGGAAAAACAGAGACCACCTACCATACATAGTTCACTGTGGCAAAATTGAATGAGATTGCATTGCCTAGGTGACCACTAGAGGTTAACAATAAAGATGACTCTCTTCTTCCTTTCAGCTTCTAAACTGTTCTTGTGTGCTTATCTTAATCCCACAACCTTATTTGAGATCATAAATGTTTGCTAAAATAATAAAGGAATTACTCATCTGGATAATTGTTTCTTTCTCTAATTCACTTTGTCTAAAATTTTTAAATTATTATCCTGGATGAGTAATTTGAGCTGCATAAATAATCTTTCTGTGTAAAATTAGAAAACAAAACTTCTCACCTTAAAAGAAATTTTTCGTGAGTGAACAAATGTTCTTTAAATGCAAAGGAGTTTCATTATTATTGCTTTAAACCAAAGAGTTCTGAAAATGGCAGTAATGTAAAGCAGACTAGAGGTATTCCAAAGTCTATAGTCTTATGTTTATATTTTTTCTGCAGAAAAGCATTTACATTAAGTAGGTAATGCTTAAGTGAAATTGAATATAAACTAATAGGCTGAAATCTATATTGTTCTGGAAATCAGTAATCAGGACACACTAGAAAGTGAAATGAAATAGAAAATAATGTAAAAATAAGGTTAACATAATTGATGTAAATGTTTACTTATACCTATACATGTTAACATAATAGATCAAGGAGTAAAATTTTTGGTTAAAATTTCTCATTTTTGTCAACAATGTATTTGTAATATCCTCTTCCCATGAAAGAGTTTATCAGTTGTTTTAGTAGCACACGTAGTTTTAGTTTAAAAAAAATATGTTTTTCTCCTCTCCAAGCCAGTAAAATTTCCTCTTTCAGTAGATTATATAAAACTTAAAATATGTTTGTATTTAATCCACATAATTTTGCATGATGCTCGCTATCATATATATTGTTAATTTTTACTACATATGTGGAAACAGGGTAAGCTAGCCACCTTTTAAAAAAAATTAATAATAAATTTATAAATGAAATGTGGGTAACCAAAGCCCAGAGTTTAAATAAGTATTTTAATTTTCAGAGCATTAAGAAGGCAATGATTGAAATTTAAATTTGATAAATGGATTGCTGTTAATGTATCTAGGCATTGAAGAGATTTGATACATGATAACGATGGGTGATTATGGTGAGAGAGTAAAATGGAGAATGTTCTGAGTGTTCAGATATTGAGCCACATAGGCCATCCACTTTTCTTTGTAGCTTAATATTTTTATTTTTACAATGTCAATGCTTTTATCTTCATGTTAATTATTTTAGATTGTATCTTTTCTCTCTTCATCTGTGACAGCGGTCTGTGCTATCTTAAACAAAATGTCCCAAGTACAATTAAACTTGTATAATCATCAGTACGGATATTGGTTTTTGCACTGGGCATTCACTCAGTGATAATCTGTGGTTTGTGGGATCATTTGCTTGCACACTAAATATTCCTGGATTGCCATGGAGGTTATAAGCATAGTTATACATGTGCACATGCATGGAATGGTTCTATATTTCCTCCTGCTTCATTCCATTCTAAAACACTAAGTCTGTTACTTTCCTATAGAGTGGGCTTGTATCCACATAGCCAATATGTCAAATGTGTAGCACAAAAAGTGAGAATCTGAGTGAGAATTTAAGGCCTTCTTACTTAAGAGCATAAATTTTGAAATATGTATTAAACAATAGTGGTGATTTATTTTTCTTCTTTATGGTTTTCAACAGTATTATTAATATATGAGTTTGCAGATCAGCTAAATCTTGGAAATTTGAGGTATTACTGTGGCTTGTATTTGATTATGCTTAGTTCTTGGTAATTTACAGAATATTTTAGATAGATTACTTAAAATATTTGAAGTGTATTTGAGACATTTTATGACTACTTATATTCATATCACATCATTATTTTGCTAATTTGTCTGTATCATTGCCTTTTTCCATAAATGAAGACTTTGAAGTCCATGTGATTTAATGCTAAGATCTGTCTGTAATAGAGTGATAGCCGTGCTGAACTCCATTCATGGTTCCCATTACCCTGCATTAGAACAACGGACTCAAGCAGATACTTGTTCTGTTCTATCCATAGCTTAACACCTGTGTGACTGTGACGATGATTCACTGTCTTTGCTTCAAATGTCACATAAAGTAATATATTCAATGCACTTTGAACACTATAAATTGCTATAGTATAGGAGGACTTATTTTTACTTGTACTTGAAAAAGTGTTTTAAAGAAGAATTTCTAGGTGGTTTTAAACCCACTGGAAAATTTGGTAAAATAATTGTAACTTATAAAAAATTTATCTTCAGAGATATGTATAACTTCAGTTTGAACCTCCATGATATATACTTTTCTAACTGACATCAATAAAATCAAAGCAATTGCTTATATACACAAGTTGGAACATCTCTGCGATAAGGAGCACATGCAGAATTTTGACACTCCTTGACTTTTCTACTAGTTATTAAGCATGTGCCACATTATCTTACTCTGTAGACTGTATATTCTGAGACTTAGCGATTTATAGGAGAGAACTGACTTCTATTTCAGAGTCCGTCAAAAGGCACCTATGTGATCCTCACACTTTACTTTCTCTAGACGCCATATTTGCTTCCTTAGCATGTAGAATTATACTTATGAAATGTCACCTAGTTATAATATTCCATGACTTGCTTCTCTTTTTTCTTCTAAATCTCCTCTAACAGCGGAGATGTTATATAATTGCCTGCAAGCGGCTCATGTAAGATATAAATAAGAGTGTGCTTTTCTCACCTTTCATGAACTACTACATCATGCTTCATTTTCTTGTCCATTCAGTCCCTTGCTCCCTTAGATGACAATGTCATATCAACTTCTCTCTCCCTAAGTATCCAATAACATCTCTCCCATTCTCACTCCGAGGTGATGCCCTTGCTTCCTCCTTCACTGAGAAAATGAAGCCGAGAAAACAACGCCCCATTGCCATTTATATCTACCTTCCTGGACTTGTGACCTTATGTGTTTTCTCCCTTTCCATTACCACAGATGATCTGTCTTTCCTCCTATCTAAGGTCACCATCTAGTCATACACTAAATTCCACCCTTGCCTGCATCTTCAAAGACATTGTTCTAGCAATTTCCCACTGCATTTGATGATTCCCACTTTATTTGATTGTATCATCAAATGCTCATTTTCCACTAGATCATTCTGATCATTCCAACCAAGCAACTATAATTTCCCCTCCTTCAAAAGCAAAACAAAACCAAACTCTCTCGGCACCAAATTCTCCTCCAGCATCCACTGCATTTCTCTGCTTCCTCTTCCAGAGCAAACCCATTGAAATGACTGTTTCTTTGCCATCATCCCCCAAATTCAGTAATTCATCCCCACTACTCCACTGACATTTCTCTCTTCAACTTCACTAGTTATTTCAACATTGCTCAATTTAATGGATATTTCTCATTCCTAATTTTACTTGTGTTTTCAACACCACTGACACTCCTTTCTCCTACATATATTTTCTTACTGGCTTCTTGGGTACCCTACATTCCTCTTTTCCTCCAATCTCTAAGCAACTTTGTCTCAGTCTTCACTGCTGAGTCTTTTCTTCATTTCCATCTATAGGCACTTTAACGGTGCAAAGCTTAGTTCTTTACGTTATTCTTTTTCTTCTACTTTTTGCACTTGCTCTTTCAGATGTCATCCATTCTCATGGCTTTGATGGTGACTTAGCTCCAGGTTATATCTTACCTTGTGCTGTTCCCTGCACTCCAGATTGAGATAGTGCAACGATTTGTACAATATCTGCAGTTGGAGGTCCAGTAGGCATTTTCAACTTAAACATGAAGTTTTAATTAAACTTCATGTTTAACTAAAACATAACCTTAAACATGTTAGGCAAACTAAACTCTTGATTATTCCCCAAATTAGTTCCCTTCACAACGTTTCCTATCCCAATAGAATAAATGGATACGTCATCTTTCCAGCTGCATTAGGCAGAATCCCTGGAATCTCTCATTACTCTACTCTTTCATTGAAGTCACATGCAATCACTTTAAAAAATCATGTTAGCTTTCTGTCAAAAATATATCCAAGATATATCCATTCTTTCTTCTGGAAAGTAGGGATAGAACTGTTTTTCTCTACTATTTTTACTAAGTAAAAATTAAAAACTATTGACTATTATCTTTTAAAAAAATATATCATAAGGCTCTGAAAGGAACAGGGAGAAAGACAGGTTGGCTTGGGATTTTAGGATTTGGGGAATGTCATAGAACTACGTTCTCTGATGGATTTTTGGCCTCAAATATCCCAGATTGGTTACAGGAGAAGCCAGTAACCTGGAAATGACAATAAGCCCAACCAAAACCTTTCTTTCTAGAAAAAAAGCAGGCAGCTTAACAAGAAAATAAATTCTTCCAAAATAAATGCTCTACTCTACCAAAATACCACACACACAAAAATGTGTCCTCCTTCTATCTCCAATGGCAATGGCCAAATGGAAAACTTAGACTTCTTCCCTCACCAGGCTGCACTGATGTTCTCCAGCTCTGTCTGCCAAGGTGGTATTAGGGAAATCATACATAGGAACAAGGACTTTCATCTCTATGGAGCAAGGCCAACAACAATCCCCCATAAACTCCACCTCTGTGTGGTATCAGAGAAGATTATCTAGTTGTCTGAAATTCAAATCTGTGCAGCCCAGTGATAAAGAAGCCATCGCAAACAATGGAGTCAGTTGAGACCTCTCGGAGAGCAGTGATGAGGCTCTCCTCCTCCCCACAACAAGGGCTGTATCAGTGAAGGCTTAGTAGGGATCTAAAATTCCCACCTATTACCAGCAGAAACAAGAAAATTCTCACCTTGAATGAGAAGCAATAATTAACAGATATCAAATCTGAAATGATACAGATATTAGAATTATATAATATGAATTTTAAAATAGCAGTCATAAAATTGCTATATATTAGTTACAAACACCATTGAAACAAATGAGAAAATAGAATACCTCAGCCAAAAAAAAAATTCAAAATTGTTGAACTAAACAATACAATAATTGAAATAAAAACTCAATGGTTGGGCACAACAGCACAATGGATGGGACAGAGAAAATAAACAGTTAACTTGAGACAGAGAGAACAATAAAAATTACTCATTCTGAAAAAAAAAAACAGGGAAATTGGAGTGAAAAAATTAAGAAGAGTCTCAGGGACCCATGGAAATGTGACATAAGTTCTAACATGTATTTGAGCAGAGTCCCCTGAGAAGAAAAAGAGGTCAGACTCAGAGTATTAAAAAAAAAAAAAAATGGCTGAAATTTTTCGAAATTTTGCAAAAAGTATGAACTTATGTATTCTGGAAATGGAGCAAACCTCAAAAAGCATAAACTCAAACAAATTCATGTCAATCACTTCACAAGCAAATTCTGAGGACTAAAGACAAAGAAGAATACTTTAAAAGCAACAAAAAAGGAATAACAGCAATAGGAAGAAAACAATCCAAATGACAGCGTAGTTTTCACCAGAAACAATGAAGGCCAGAAGGAAGTCAAACAATAGTTTTCAATTGCTGAAAGGAAAAAAACTGTCAACCCAAAATTCTATACCTGTGAAACATATCCTCCAGGAATCAAGAGAAAATCAAGACATCATAAGGTATAAGAAATATAAGAAA
Organism: Hylobates moloch; assembly: GCF_009828535.3. Taxonomy (NCBI): domain Eukaryota; kingdom Metazoa; phylum Chordata; class Mammalia; order Primates; family Hylobatidae; genus Hylobates; species Hylobates moloch. Next base: position 49,184,529 of record NW_026652284.1, on the reverse strand, counting down.
AGTCACTAAAGGAATGGCTACAAAGATCTCTCTCAACAGAGAGGAAATGGTTAAAGAAGGAATCCTGAAACATCACAAAGGAAGAAAACTAATAAAAATAATTAAAATATATGTGAATACAATACGTTTTCCTTTTCCCCTTAAGTTTTTTAAAGTAAGGGTGATGGTTCAAGCAAATTTTTTTTTTGTTTTCTTTTTAGAATTTCAAAGTATTCTAGTTATTTTGTTTTCTTATATAAATTTTAAATGATCTTGGTTATAGTTAAGTAGAGCATCAGCTTATCAGCAGATTTTATTTTCTATTTTAATGTGGCTAGTACAGTTGACCCTTGAACAACATGGGTTTGAACCATGCAACTCCACTTGTACATGAATTTTCTTCTAACTCTGCCACCCTTGAGGCAATAAAACGAACCCCTCTCTTCCTCCTCCTCTTTTGCCTACTCAATGTGAAGTTGATAAGGATGAAGAACATTTATGATGATTCACTTTCACTTAATGAACAGTAAATTTATTTTCTCTTCCTGAGGATTTTCTTAATAACATTTTATTTTCTCTGGCTTACTTTATTGTAAGAATATAGTATGTATAATATGCAAAATATATGTTAATAGACTGTTTATATTATCGGTAATGTTTCTGGCCAACAGCCGGTTATTGGTAGTTAAGTTCTGGGGGAGTCAAAAGTTATAGGTAAATTTTTGGCTATGTGGAGGTCAGCATCCATAACCCTTGCCTTGCTCAAGGGCCAACTGTGTACAGAAATAGAGTTAATTTTTATGTGTCATTTTCTGCCTTTCAAACTTGCTTAAGTTATTGTTAATTCCAGTAAGGTTTTTTTGTATTCTTTAGGATTTCATAGAAAGTCATGTTATACATGAATACAAACAGTTTAATCTTCACTTTCTGTACCTTATGCCTTTTGTTAAGTTCTCAAACAATGTTTGAGATTCTCAAAACAATGTTGAATGGAAGTGGTGAGAACAGATTTCCTTGCTTTTATTGTAATTAGAAGGAAAACATCTAGTAGATTATTTAGTTTATCATGATGTTAGTTAGAAGTATTTTTTAGGATCTTTTTTATCAGGTAGAATAATTTCCCTTTGACATCTAATATTCTGAGAATATTTTTTCATGAATGGATGTTGAATTTTATCAAATGCTTGCTCTTTGTGTATCCAGATGATCATATGATTTTTCTTCTTTATTCTCTTTAATTTGATAAACATTAATTTATTGATTTTTTTTTTTTTTTTTTTTTTTTGGAGACAGAGTCTCGCTCTGTCACCCAGGCTGGAGTGCAGTGGCGCAATCTCGGCTCACTGCAAGCTCCGCCTCTCAGGTTCACGCCATTCTCCTGCCTCAGCCTCTCCGAGTAGCTGGGATTACAGGCGCCCGCCACCACGCCCGGCTAATTTTTTTTTTGTATTTTTAGTAGAGACGGGGTTTCACTGTGGTCTCGATCTCCTGACCTCGTGATCTGCCCGCCTCGGCCTCCCAAAGTGCTGGGATTACAAGCGTGAGCCACCGTGCCTGGCCTCAAGCAAAAATTTTAACATTGCCTAATGTGCTTCTCAATGTATATAGAGAAAATATTTGTAACAACTAAAAATAGGGGAAGATAGGCCAGGTGCAGTAGTTCATGCCTGTAATCCCAGCACTTTGGGAGGCTGAGGTGGGTGGATCACGAGGCCAAGAGATCAAGACCATCTTGGCCAACATGGTGAAAACTCGTCTCTACTAAAAATACAAAAATTAGCTGGGTGTGGTGGCACGTGCCTGTGGTCCCAGCTACTTGGGAGGCTGAGGCAGGAGAATTGTTTGAACCAGGGAGGCGGAGGTTATGGTGAGCCAAGACTATGCCACTGCACTCCAGCCTGGCAACAAAGTGAGACTCCACTTAAAAAAAAAAAAAAAAAAAAAAAAGGCACGGGGCGAATATAAAGGGACATTTAAATGAAAGTAAGGTTTCTATTACTTCCCTTGAACTGGTAAAATGCTGACAATGTTACCAGAAAGGGGTACCAATCCAAACCCCAAGAGAGGGCTCCTATATCTCCACAAGAAAGAATTCAGTGTGAGTCCACAGAGTAAAATGAAAGCAAGTTTATTAAGATAGTAAAGGAATAAAAGAATGGTTACTCCACAGGCAGGCGTTCGGGGCTGCTAGTGGCCCATATTTATGGTTATTTCTTGATTGTATGCTAAAAAAGAGGCGAATTATTCATGCTTCCCCCTTTTAAACAATATGGCATAACTTCCTCACATTGCCACGACATTTGTGAACTCTCATGGTGCTGGTGGGAGTGTAGCAGTGAGGACCACCAGAGGTCACTCTCGTCACCATTTTGTTTTCGGTGAGATTTAGCTGGCTTTTTTTATTGCAACCTATTTCATCTGCAAGGCCTTTATGACCTGTATCTTGAGCCAACTTCTTATCTCATCCTGAGACTAAGAATGTCTTAACCTCCTAGTAATGCAGCCCAATAGGTTTCAGCTTTATTTTACCCAACCCTTGTTCAAGATTGAGTTGCTCTGTTTCAAACGCCTCTGACAACACCAGTAGTCAATGTGAGGGCCATAGGCTCTTGGCCCCCTAAAGGTCTGCTGAAAGATCACTGACATGAGACATATTCATTAATAGGAAAAAAGGCATACAGACTTAATTAACGTGTATACCTGGGAGCCTTCAGAATGAAGACTCAATGTTTCAGTAAGTAATAAAAGCTTATATACCATCTTGAAATTACAGACATAATGCAGATCCAGAGTATCTCCAAAAACAGGTTTTAATGGCAAGACAGGTTATGGGAGGGAGAAAGGAAGAAGTTTGACTCTCAAAGTGGCCTTGTTGTGTAGACCAAGCCTCTGTAGAGTAAATGTTTCTTTTCAGACTTTTAAAAATGTCACACACTCAATCTCTCCTGGACCTGGAAAAGGCATGGAAAGGAGAGGCCTGATTGCATTAATGGAGATTCTCTACAGATGCAAATTTTCTTCACAAAAGACAGGCTAACAAGACCACTTCTGTTTGCTGGCCAGAAGGCAGCCATTTCAAATATGTCAAAATATATATTTTGGGGTAAAATATTTGAATTTCCTTCAACAACAATCTATCTATCTATCTAGATAGGTAGATCACGTAAAATTGATTGACCAAGTAGACAAAAAGATATATAATATAGAAGGACTCAGAAACATTATCAACCAACCAGATCTAATGAGCAAATGTATAGAACATACAGCAGATTACACATTATTTTAAAATACCAAAGAACATTTACTGTAACTGTATGAGGAGTGCTTTTTGCCTGCTGCACAAGTAAAGACCACAGTATTGCAGTAAATAAAGAAAGAGTTTAATTGACACAAAGCCAGCCACGCCATGCAGGAGGCAGATTATTACTCAAATCAATCTCTCCAAAAGCTCATAGGTTAGGAGTTTTTCAAAGGTAGGTTGGGGGAAGGGGTGAGGTTGATCAGGTAATGTGTGAGAGATTAAATCATAGGGAGTTAAACCTTCTGGGTGGAACCACAGGAGTGGGGTTGGTGGGGCCAGATGGAGCCAGGTGTTAGACATGCAGAAACCTGAAAAGATATCTCAAAAGATCAATCTTAGGTTCGACAATAGTGATGTTATTTGCAGGAATGGCTAGCAGCTGTGTATGTCTACACCTTACTAGAATGCAGGCTCCTCTGTTCCCCCTAGTCAGGTGATCTCTCATTAGCTTTAAAAGGTGGCTGAGTTTTGGGGAAGGGCTATTATCATTTAAACTATAACCTAAATACCTTCCAAAATTAGCTCTGGCCTAAGCCCAGATGTAATTCAGGCATGTTGAAAGTTAAAGGCAGGAGGTGGGTTTGGGTGGGTTAGCTCAGATCTTTTTAGCTGTCAAACTTTTCTCACTGATACAGTTTTTGCAAAGCTGGCTTTATTATGATGATATAACATATTTTTGACCAAAAAATGAGTAAATATCAATATTTTAAAAGAACGGAAATCCATACAGTGTGTGTTCTCTGACTATAATGGAATCAAAGTAGAAACCAGTAACAGAGAGATACAAGGAAAATCTTCAAACACTTCACTAAGAGTGTGAGCACCTAACAGAAATTTTTAAATCAGTTTGTTCTCTGTTGTGTTTATAGCATGTAAAACAGTGCTTAGTATATAGTAGCCACACAACAATTATTTGAAATATTCAGTATTGCAAAAAACAATCATAAAAATCCTCTCATTTCTCCTGGTTCTGAATTCTGCATTTAAGTTTCATTGACTTTTTATAATTTAATTATCCCTTTCCAAAAGTTCATTTATTCACTAATTTTTTTGCACTCAACATGACTATAAAACCTTTAATTTTTAACTCAAGTTAACTTCTTTATCCTTTCCCCTATGTTCTTGCCAAAGGATGACCAAAACTATTCATTCAAAGGCCATAGCAGAATGCTATCTGACAGAGAGATATTGCGGATACATTCACAAAGGCAGTATTTTCAAGCCAACTATGAAGAAGGGTAGCTTTCAAATAAATCAGAAAATTAAAGCTCAGTACATGAAATGACTCTCAGCTTGAGAAGATCTATAAAGAAAATGGAAAAGAAGCATAAAGCAAATGAGAGATGTAAAAAATATAATAAAACCTATAGAAATTGGCCAAAAAATGTGATGAGATGAGACTTAACTGACTAGCAGTCAGAGAAAGGTAAAGTCGGAGTGCCTGACATCGCGTTAGGGAGCCGACATAAAGTGGTCAAGTCCTTAACTTCAAATGGTGAAAGGCTCAAGTATTGGAAACCCAAAGTTCTTCTAAAGCCTTGGATATGGGGATGATCTAAAGATGGAGAGACTGACGGAACCTGTGTTTAAGGTTTCAGACAAGAGCATCTCTTGTCATAGACCAAAGGCCCCTCTTCCCCAGTCTCTAGCCCTAACAACAAATAAACAGGATGTTTGCTTTTGGAATGGGTGAATCAAAGGTTCCGGGAATGTGCTCCAGGTGAAATTGTGATAAGGCATTGCACTGCAAATGAAGGGATTAAACACGGAGAGATAGCGAGATGTGCCAGGTACCCTCCCTCAGCGTCACTCCTTTCCCAGAATACAGAACCCAAGTCTGTAAGTCCTTGGCAAGTAAATGGAAGATTCTTTTCAGACAAAACAAACAAACAAACAAAAACAAAAAAAGATAATCCAAGAGGAAGCCTCAACAACAGATTTTGACATTTGGAAGCTCCTCGGCATCTGTAAGGTGTACTAATAAAAAACCTAGCCACATATATACAGTTTCCACTATCATTTTTATACCATGCATGGATGAGTGATGAAAGGTCACTAGTAAACACACAGAAGAAGTCAATTTTAAAAAGGCAGACATAGAGTTAGGAAACAGATCCTACATAGAAATATGATACAAGTTTCCAGGAATAGGATGAATGGAGGTCTCAGGGCAACAGCTATGTAGCACACAAAGAACTTAATTAGCTGACATGGGAACAGGAGGATGTATGAGTCCAGGAGAGAGATAGATTTTTAAAAAATTAAAAATCACACTATCATATGATTGAAAACATTGAAATACGTGACTTTGTTCAGAGGAGTTTTACTGTTCTGTCAAGTTTGGGAATCAATTTCATGACAGACAGGTATATAGAAAACTAGGAAAATTTCAGAAGCCATTTAGGAACTTCAGGAAATGCTAGGAATTGCACAAGATGGAAACATAATTATGCTATACTCATTGTATTCGGTGGGAATAATATTTCAAAGTAATTACATAAACATTGAATACTGACTCACTAGAAAATTATAATTATATTTACAGGTGAAACTGGAATATAAAAAGTGTATGTGTGTAGCACTGTTTATGAGAAATCAATAGTTTTTTTCTGTAGTAGAGATACCATTTTAAAATGGAAGACAATAAATCACAAGTATATTATTTAGAAATATGGAATGAGTCATAAGAAGAAATGGCACAAGATTTGCATCCGGGCAGGTGAAAGCTAAGTGGAGATAAGTGCAAAAAGGGATTTTTTTTGTTGTTAATACAATTCATGTAGAATATTAGACTTTTAACACAGGGGTCCCAACTGGTAACAGTCCGTGACCTGTTGGGAACCAGGCCACACAGCAGGAGGTGAGTGGCAGGTGATCACGCATTACGGTCTGAGCTCTGCCTCCCATCAGATCATCAGCAGCATCACATTCTCATAGAAGCACATACCCTATTATGAATTGCACATGCCAGGGATCTAGGTTGTGTACTCATGAGAATCTAATACCTGATGATCTGTCACTGTCTCTCATCACCCCCAGATGGGACCACCTAGTTGCAGGAAAATAAGCTGAGGGCTCTCACTGATTCTACATTATGGTGAGTTGTATAATTATCTCATTATATATTACAATATAATAATAATAATATAAATAAAGTGCACAATAAATGTAATGAGCTTGAATCATTCCTAGTCAAATCCCCACCACCTGGTCTATGGAAAAATTGTCTTCCATGAAACCAGTCCCTCATGCCAAAAACGTTAGGGACTACTATTTTAACATACATACATTACTTTGATACAGATAAAAATTAAGCATTAACCTGAATTATATGAAAGAAAGGTCAGTCTGATATTATTGGTAAAAAATATTGGAGGGTGACGTTTGAATCAAGGAAAACACTTAGGAGATGCAATGAGGTGCTGAAACACGCTTGCAGTGAAGAAGCAAACTGGACGAATTCCTAAATCCCAGTTGTTTTATATTCTTCTGTAAATCAAGAGCAAAGTAGAATGTCTGGCATTCTTGAAGTCTTCACTAAATTTAATTTCCTCCACTAAAAATATGCTTTATTATTTAGGACAGTTTTAGATTGACAGAAAAAATTGCAAAAATAATATAGAGATATACCACACACCGAGGCTCCCCTGTTAACATCTTACATAGTATGGTAAGTTGGTTACAGTGAATGAATACATTTTGATAGGTAAATTGTAAGGCAAGTCTATAGTGTATTTAGATTTTCTTAGTTTTCATCAATAGTCCAGGATCGCATCCAGGACACCTCTGTATGAAGTCCTCAGATCTCCTCAGGCACCTCTTGTCTGTGACACTGTATAAGAATTCACTTGTTATTGCTTTCAGCAATAATGATATTTGGTCAATGAAGGGTCACATATATTATAGCGTATCATAGGATTATAATGGATCTGAAAAATTTCTAGTTACATCTTAATGATCCTGACCCTGTGTAGGCCTAGGCTAATATGTGTGTATATGTTTTAGTTTTTAACAAAAACATTTTAAAAATAAAATAATAATAATAAATAGAGAGGCTTATAGAGTAAGAATATAAAGAAAATATTTTTACACAGCTATATAATGTGTGTTTTAAGCTAAGTGTTATTAAAAGTCAAAAAAATTAAAAAGTTTATAAAGTAAAAAATGTTGCAATAGGCCAAAGTTAATTTATTACTGAAGGAAGAAAAGTATTTTAAAATAAATTTAGTATAACCTAAGCATCGAGTGTTTATAAATTCTACAGTATTATAAAGTAATTTGCTATCATTCACAATCACTCACCATTGACTCACTGACTCACCTAGAGCAACTTCCATTCCTGTAAAATGAAAAATATTTGGGAAAAAATACAACAATAAGAAGTAATACAAATTTAAAAAGCAATAAAGTATAATAACTATTTACTATATAGGCTATAATATAGCAATATGGTATAATAGCTATTTAATAACTATTTATATAGAACTTACATTGTATTAGGTATTTTAAGTAATCTAAAGATGAGTTAAAGTATACCTAGAGGTATATGTAGATCACATGTAAATACTATGCCATCTTATATGAGGGACTTGAGCATCTGAAGATCTTGGTATTCCAAGGAGATAATGGGGTCAACTGCCCACAGATACTGAGGAATGGTTATGTATACTTCTACCTATACAAATATAAAATTTCTTACCCACAGTAAAGGTTTCACGAAAAGCAAAAATCAATGTTAATTCTTAGTTTTGTGGTAATTCGCCCCTAAATTACCATTATGATAAAAGTTATAGTCAAAAACATTATTTAACAACAACCTAAAATTATAAGCCAATTTTACTAAATAAAATATTAAACTTTGCAGAAATGTAAACATAATGATTATTATTAATATCAATATTTACAAATGGTATGAATCTGTTTAAAAACTGTATTGAAGACACTGTTAAAGAAAACAGACACTAATGCAAATATTCAAATATGTATATATACACTCTTTTATTTTTAATTTTTTGAGTCAGGGTCTCCCTCTGTTACCCAGCTTTGGTGCAGTGGCATGATCATAGCTCACCACAGCCTCAAACTACTTGGTTCAAGCTGTCCTGCCTCAGCCTCTCAAGTAGCTTGGCCTACAGGCATGTATCACTGTGCTTGGCTAAGCTTTTTTATTTTTTGTAGAGACAGGGTCTCACAATGTTGCTCAGCCTGTTCTCAAAGGCTTGGCCTCACATAATCCTGCCACCCTGGCCTCCCAAAGCACTGGGATTAAAGGCATGAGTAAATGCACCCACCCTCAAATACATTTTTACTAATAATTTAAAAATATTCTCGGAACAAATTTACTCAATTGTTCTTTCTATATTATGCCAAGAGGCACTGTTGGGACAATATGTTCAAATACAATTCATTAGATGATTTGAATTAGTGAATCTGTCTCACACAGCCTTTTAAATATATATTTGTCTAAATCAATTAGAAGTCCCATGCCAGAGTTTTCAGTTAGAGAAACAGTAGATCAGACAAAAGGAAATAATGGTGTTTAATACAGGGCTCCTCAGAGACATTACCATCTAAATAAGTGTTAAGAAAAAGGAGACAGGAAGAGATGCAGTGGCTTGCACCTGTAAACCCAGTGCTTTGGGAGGCAAAGGTGAGATTACTTGAGGCCAGGAGTTGGAGACCAGCCTAGACAACATAAACCCCATTTCTACAAAAAAAGTAAAGAATTAGTTGAGCATGGTGGCACATGCCTGTAGTCCTAGATACTGAAGAGGCTGATGCAGAAGGATCTCTTTACCCCATGAATTCAAGGTTACGATGAGTTATAATGAAGCCACTGCATTCCAGCCTCAGCAACAGAGTAAGACTGTGTCTCTTAAAAGAAAATAAAAGCAATAAAAGACAGAATAGAACACGGGATGAATATATGGGCAGTGGCTCCTGGTTCCTGCATTTCAATCCAGAGAATTCACTACTACCTGACCTTGGTAAAGTTACTTAACGTCACTGTGCGTCTGTTTATATTACAGATGCATATTTGCAGAAACAAAAGTGGAATTGTGCAATTTTCAATTCTTTGCAAAGCTAACAAGGAATATTTAAATTTTAAATAGTCTCCATTATCTAACGACCTTAAGTCAGATATGAAGGACCTGCTACAAACTACAATTTTCAGTGGGCTTTAGGGAATGTTGATCTCCTTTTTCACCACTACAACTGTAGCAAGAGAGAAAAACCCAAAACCCTGAGAGCTTGCCAGGGGAACGAATCAAAGGGAATGAAGCAAGAAACCTCAGAAGTGCTGTAAATGTGATCTCTAAAATAATTTGTAGGAAAGGGCCTTTTTTTGTAATTTACTCTCTTTAATTAGATTTTTGTAAAATTATCTAGGAAGGTGCCTGAGTCTTCTAAGACGGAATTCTATTACTTCCTTGGGACCAAGGACCCCATTGTTCATTTAAAATAGCATCAAAAATACTTAGGAATAAATTTAACAAAATTATAAAATATGTATTCTGAAAACTAAAAATCATGAGTAAAAGAAGTTAGCCTAAATAAAAGACATACCATTTTCATGTATTAGAAAACCCAATATTATTGTTTATATTATAATAATAATCCCAAAATTGATCTACATTATAAATCCCTTAAAAAAAATCCCAGCTAATTTCCTTGCAGGAATAGACAAGCTGATCCTAAAATTCACAAGGAGATGAAAGAGGCTTCAAATAGCTAAAATAGTCTTGAAAAAAACAAAAGACTTTGAGGGTTCATATTTCCTGATTTCAAAGCTTACTATGAATAGACAGTAATCTAAGGTGTGTGGTACTGGCATAATGATGGACATAATAGATCAATGGAATAGAATTGAGAGTTCAGAAATAAACAAATTCATAGTCGACTTATTTTTAGTAAGGGTGCCCAAACCAGTGAAGAAAGAACTGTCTTTTCAGCAAATGGTTCTGGGACAACTGAATATTTACATGTACAATAATGAATTTTGAAACCTACCTCACACCACATACAAAAGTTAATTCAAACTGCGTGAAAAATCTAAATTTAAGAACTAAAACTATTAAAACTCAGAAGGAAACATACATGTAAATCATTCTGACATTGGTTCAGGCAATGGTTTTGTAAATTTGACATCAAGGTGCAAATTACACAAAACACAGAAAAAACAGATAAATGGCACATCATAAAAATTTAAAACTTTTGTGCTTCAAATAGCACTATCAATACAGTGAAAAGACAATACACAAAATGGGAGAACATTTTTGTAAATCACAGATCTAGTGTGGTATTTATATCCAGAATGTGTAAAAAGTTCTCGCTACTCAATTAAACAGGCAATCAAAAAATGGGCAAATAATTTGACTAGATGTTTCATAAAGAAAGTATATAAATGGTAAGCAAATGAGCAAAGTGCCATCAGGGAAATTTATATCAAAACCGTTATATATAACTTTATATCAATTAGGGTGGCTATAATAACAAAGATAGATAGTAAGGTTTAGTGAGAATATGGAGAAATTGAAATTCTCATACATTGTTGGTGAGAATATAAAATGACGTGGCCACATTGAAAAACAGTCTGACAATTTCCACTTTCAATACTTGGTATATATGCAAGAGAAATTTTTACAAATGTGCCAAAAAATGCTTGCACATGAATGTTACAGCAGCTTTATTCACAGTAGCCAAATAAATTAATTGTGGTGATGAATGCACATCTGTGACTATGCTAAAAGTCATTGAATTGCACACTTTAAATGGCTGAATTTCATGACATATGAATTATATCTCAAAAAATATATTTTTAGAAAGAAAAAAACTGTGTATATTCACATATCTGTAAATATTTTATGCATAAACATCAGTATCAATATTAAGCTAAACATGAGTTTATACTGATGTTCCCAACTAGTTTCCACAACCTCGTGAAACTTTTTAGCCTCCTCGTCTTGCTTATCTGTGAATTCTTCTCCAACACTGAGAAACCTGGATTCCCTTCGTCCACCATCCATTTACTTGTTAAATTTCAATATACATGTATAATAGTATTAGGATTGTTAACCCATATGTACTGTGAAAGGGCCATTTATGCAAAGTAGCCCCCACATGCTGAAGAAGCCAAGAAACCAAAGAATGAGGCAGACAAATTGACTTTGTTCTAAGGGGTGTTTTATTGGCAGAACTTGCAGACAGAAGTGTGGTCTTGGTTGGCTGCAAGGCAAGTAGATCTCTGCACTGTTACTCCTCAGATCCAGGGCTTGTATCCCATATGGAAGGGTATATATGCTCCAGCAAGACATTTAAATGCGACCATCCAGAAAAGGCAAGAATGACATGTTCTCACAACAGAGATGGTAAATCAGGATGGTAAAGCAGAAATCAGAATGCATTCATGGGACTGGGGTAGTTAGAAATCGACATGGAATTCCGAGATGGTATCACTCTTGTCTTCACACCATGCCATGATTTGAAACAACTTTATCAACCAGAATGCAGTTCCATGTGCAGTTCCTTTAGCCTTTCATCTTTAGCCTTTGTCTTACAGATGCCTGTGTCTTACTTCATTTCCACAGTGACTTAGGTAAGCACATCTTTCCCCTGCCCCATCGCTGAGGTTGTAACATACATTCATAATATAGTTCAAGTGTCACAGACTGCATTCCTTCTTTAGTACTAAATTATTTTTAAACTTTTGCATACATTAAGGTTACTCTTGGTGCTCTAAACTTCTATGGGCTTTGACAATGTATAATGGTATGCAATTTCTATTGTAATATCATACAGAATAGTTTCATTAACATGGAGATTCTGTGTCAATGTGGATTTATCAGTTGTAACAAATGTTCCTCTCTGATAGGAGATATTGATAACGTGGGAGGCTATGCATGCAGAATCTCCATGTCTTTTTGCAGCTTGATTGCTCATTTTTAAAATTATTCAATACTTCACTGTATAGATATACCACAGTTTGTTTATTCATTCACTTATTGAAGGATATCTTATTTGGCTATTTATACTTATTGGTGATAGTGGATACAGATAGTATAAATATCTGTGTGCAGATTTTTGTATAAACATAAACTTTCAAATTATTTGGGTAAAGACCTAGGAGTGTCATTCCCAGATCATATGTTAAGACTAGGTTTAGCTTTGTAAGAAACTGCGAAAATCTCTTTTGCATTCACACCAATAAGAAATGAGAATTAACTGTGAACAGAATTCTTGTAAGCATTTGGTATTGTCAGTGTTTTGGATTTTAGCCATTTTAATAAGTGTATAATATTATCTCATTGTTATTTTAATTTGCAGTTCCCCCCTGACAAATGATGTTGAACATATCTTCATAGGCTTGCTTGCTATTTGCATAGCTTTTTTGATTAAGTGTTTGCTCAAATACTTTAGCCACTTTTTAATTGGGTTGTTCATGTTCTTACTGAGTGTTATGAGTTATTTGTATATTTTGGATACAAGTCTTTTATCAGATAGTGATTTACAAATATTTTCCTCCAGTCCGTAGTTTGTCTTTTCCTTCTCTTAGCAGTATCTTTCCCAAAGCAAAGTTATTAATTTGAATATATTCCAATTTATCAACATGTTTTATAAATCATGCTTTTGGTGTTGTATTTAAAAACTCATCACTAAACCAAAAGTCACACAGGTTTTCTCCTATATTTTCTTCTAGTACTACTGTGTTTTTAATATTTAAGCCTATCTATGATACACTGTGTTAATTTTTGTGAAGAGTGTAGTATATATGCCTTTTCTTCTTATGGATGTCCAATTCCTCCAGCACTGTTTGTTGGAAAAAAATATCCTTGCTTTTCTCTATTGAATTGTTTTTATTCTTTTGTCAAATATTAGTTGATTCTATTTTTTCTTTCCTTTTTTTTTTTTTGGCCACCTGTTCTGTACCATTGGTCTAAACGCTTTTTCTGTCAAAAATGCCATGTTGTGTTGTGTACTAAAACTTTATAGTAAGTCCTAAGTCAAGCATCCTGAGTCCTCCAACTTTATTCTTCTTCAGTATTGTACCGGTTATTATACATCTTTTGGCTGTCCATCTAAACCTAAAAATTAGTTTGCCAGTATCCACATATAGCTTGCTGGGATTTTTATTGGAATTGCATAGATTTTAAAAATCAAGCTGGGAAGGACTGACATCTTAAAAATATTGAATCTTTCAATTCATGAATATGGTTATCTCTTCATATATTTTGAACATATTTGTTTTTTTCTCTAGATTTTTTAGTTTCATATATAAATCCTCTTAATATTATATTAGATTTATACCAAAATATTTTTCTTTTATTTTTTATTTACATTTTATTTTTTTATTTTATCTATTTATTTATTTATTTATTTATTTATTTATTTATTTAAGACTCTGTCTCACTCTATTGCCCAGTCTGGAGTGCAGTGGCACAATCTCGGCTACTGCAACCTCCACCTCCCGGGTTCAAACGATTCTCCTGTCACAGCTTCCCAAGTAGCTGGGATTACAGCACACATCTCCATGCTCGGCTAATTTTTTGTATTTAGTAGAGACGGGGTTTCACCATGTCAGCCAGGCTGGTCTCGAACTCCTGACCTCAAGTGATCCACCCGCCTCGGCCTCCCAAAGTGATAGGAATACAGGCATGAGCCACTGCGCCAGGTCGCAAAATATTTCCCTTTTAGTATGTGTTATTGTAAACAGCATTATGCTTTTAATTTTCAATTCCAATTTCTCATTGCTGATATGTAAGAAAGCAATTTAATTTGTATAATAATTCCGTATTCTATGAACTTGCTATAATTACTTACCACTTCAAGAAGAATTTTTTTTTTCAATTCTTTGGGATTTTATACATTGACAAAAAAGCAACAACAGTTCTCTTTCTTTTCATTCATTTTGTAAGCCTTTATTTCATAGTATTTCATCATTGCACTAGCTAGGACATCAAGATGTTGAACGGCAATGGTGAAAAGGGACATCCTGGCCTTATTCACAATCTTGCAGGGAAAATATTGCATTTCTCCCCCTTTTTACCACATTGCACCATGAGTTTTCAGTTTTTTTTTTTTTTATTGTAATTTTTCATTTTATCTCAGGCATGTTGGGATAGAAAGAACAGCAGAGATCAGAGAAACCTTGGTTTCAATCACAACTTGGATCTTGGTCAAGTTAATTTCACTGTTTTACATTTTGATTTTCTCATCTGTTAATTAGAAAAAAAATTTCCCACACCAGTGGGCTGCTGTGATAATTACTTAGAACAATGTTTGAATGAATATTTATTCATTTAACATTTTAATACCTAACTTTGATTCATGACCTGTGCTAAGTGCTTGTGAGATAACTTTGTGTAAGACACATGGTCCAGCTCTCAGAAAACTTGGAGGAAAAAAGTCAAGGGCATAGTTCTCTTCAATAAACAATTGTAAGTGCTGTGAGAGCTATAAGTACACATAGCAGATTTTTTTATTATTATTATACTTTAAGTTCTAGGGTACATGTGCACAACGTGCAGGTTTGTTACATATGTAGACATGTGCCATGTTGGTGTGCCGCACCCATTAACTCGTCATTTACATTAGGTATATCTCCTAATGCTATTCCTCCCCGCTCCCCACACCCCATGACAGGCCCCAGTGTGTAATGTTCCCCTTCCTGTGTCCAAGTGTTCTTATTGTTCAATTCCCACCTATGAGTGAGAACATGCGGTGTTTGGTTTTCTGTCCTTGTGATAGTTTGCTGAGAATGATAGTTTCCAGCTTCATCCATGTCCCTACGAAGGACATGAACTCATCATTTTTTATGGCTGCATAGTATTCCATGGTGTATATGTACCACATTTTCTTAATTCAGTCTATCATTTTTGGACATTTGGGTTGGTTCCAAGTCTTTGCTATTGTGAATAGTGCCGAATTAAACATACATGTGCATGTGTCTTTATAGCAGCATGATTTATAATCCTTTGGGTAGATACCCAGTAATGGGATGGCTGGGTCAAATGGTATTTCTAGTTCTAGATCCTTGAGGAATCGTCATACTGTCTTCCACAATATTTGAACTAGTTTAGGGTCCCACCAACAGTGTAAAAGTGTTCCTATTTCTCCACATCTCTCCAGCATCTCTTGTTTCCTGACTTTTTAATGATCACCATTCTAACTGGTGTGAGATGGTATCTCATTGTGGTTTTGATTTGCATTTCTCTGATGGCCAGTGATGAAGAGCATTTTTTCATGTGTCTGTTGGCTGCATAAATGTCTTCTTTTGAGAAATGTCTGTTCATATGTACACATAGTAGATTTTTAATAATTAGAAGCCATCATCCTCATTATTCCTTTTCCAACTTCAGCTACTCTTCCTCAGTTGTCAAAAAGAACTATTAACATTCTCTATTTTCTTTCCATTATTGTTCTACAAACAATAATGCATTGGTTTCTGTAACTCAAAATTAGTACAAACAATTTTCCAATGATAATCTCTTTAGTTTCTGCATGGTTTCCACTTCTTCCTAACTTTTTTACATACACATCTCAAAATTTCAATACCAGAGATATGTGAGGCCAACTTTTTTTTGGTGTCGTGTGTATTTTTCTTCCAATATAGTTCATATAATCTCTCTCTATATGCAACTTATATTATAATATTCCAAAAAGCATGGGTGCTAGTTATATTTTTCTACAAAGCATACTAAGTACTTAATACAAGGATTTTTTTGTAACATTGATGTTGATTATTTAAGTGTGCAGCATCTTTATAAAGTCCAATATTAACCGCGGGCTCAATCCTTTGCATTTTTGTAAGGAATAAGAAGATTAAATAAAGGCATTTTATATATATGAGACTGTATAGGAGCATCAGCCTGGATTTTGTGTTTTACAAAATAAAATCACTGACAATACTTTGGTCTCCCAAAGGACGGTGCTTTGTTACCTGGCCACTGTCTTTACGACACTCGTGATGTGTTAACTAAATATACTTTCAGATCAGCTTCCAGGTATTGTCTGATTTATAAGCTGAGTATTTGAAATTGTTCATTTCTTCTTTTTATTGCATCTATTTTGGGAGGAGGAAAGAAGCAGAGGTGTAAGGGGATAAAGTGGCAGAGCTACTGCAAACACAAACAACTGGGAATATATTAGCAGAGGCCACACCAAGAACAGTTATTTCCCTTTTCATGCTTCATGCTGCCTGCAGTGACCAATGTACAATCTTGGTTTTAAAACACAAAGTAACTTGTTTTGCCTTGTCTCTCCTAACTTTCTT
This sequence comes from Hylobates moloch, assembly GCF_009828535.3. Lineage (NCBI taxonomy): Eukaryota > Metazoa > Chordata > Mammalia > Primates > Hylobatidae > Hylobates > Hylobates moloch. The sequence continues at coordinate 49,167,979 of NW_026652284.1, read as the reverse complement.
AAAAGTAAGCTAATGAAAAAGCAGCATCTGGAGGCACTGGCTATGGTTTGCATGTGTATGTGCATGTGCCCAGGTGTTTAATAAAACATTAAGATAAGTGCTGTTTTTGAGATTTTTTTGGTGGTTTCTGCTGACTCTTTAGTCTCTCCAAAATCTTTTCTGAATCAGCAGTTTTGTATTTGATTTGGAACATGTTCTAAATATTCTCCACCAGAGATTAGAGGGCAGGCTTGTTGAGCATGAGTAAAGAAATTCAAAGAAACGGTTTTTGAGGACCCGGGGATGCTTGTTGTTTCTGTTAAAGGCAAGCAGCATTTCAGTACACATTTAGCTATTGAGCAGCAATTACTGACCAAGTTTTCCTCTTGGCCAATTATTGCTATGCAAAACACTCTACAAAATTTAGGGGATGCCATTTGCTGATTACAATGCATTTGCTCTGACTGAAATTTGTATTTTAAGACAACTGATATGGGTTGTCTGGATGACTGCACCACTGATTTTGATACTGTTTTAAGGAATCACATATTTACTTTTTACAGAAAAGGAAAAAAGAAATAGTTCCTGTCATCTGAGAATTTTAGTTTAGTTGGGTTGTCAGTTTTATAAAAGCAGTTTACCTATCTATTTTGTAGGAAAAATAGTCATGATTTAATTTACCTATTCCTGAATCTTAGTCTTCCAGTATTTGAGTTATTCTATGATGTAAATATATTAAAATGACTATTATATAAGAATCCCTATATAGAATATCAGATTGTGTGTGTGTGCATGCGCATGTGTGTGTGAATATTAAATTTCTACTCTATGCCAGCGTCTTTTACAAATGTTAATTCTCAAAACAAAGCTTTTAATTGCTGTGTATTATTTATAAGCATTTTGCAAATTTGAAAACAGAGGCTCACAGGGCATAAGTAATTTGCTGAACGGATGAAGTTGTGGCTATTAGCATCATTGGCACATTCTCTAACTTCAATTCCAATATTGTTTGCAATATTCAACTTCTCTTTAATGAACCATTTAATGAGAAATAATAAAAATTAATTATTCGACAGATTGCACTTCTCCTTTTCAATAAAAAGACATTTCTAATACATAGTTTATTTTAAATTATTAATAGATTTTGTGTACCTATAATGCACATGTTTAACCTTCCTTTTTGCTTTTGTGTATGCAGCCGTGTTTATATGTGTAGGTTTTGCGATATAAATTCTAAAATATATCTTCTCATATTTGTGGTTGCATTCCTCGGGTAATGCAACAAACAGTATGCTGAAAAATAAAAGCAGACTTTGTGGTAGTATTTAATACAAATAGTTTGTCTTATATTTCAAGTTGCTTTGCATAAATTGTTATACACATACAAGCTTATTTGTACAATTATAATTTTAATGTTGGTTTGAAAGTATGATTAGATGACAGGTTATAAGAGTAACATAAGTATTTTTGAAATAGATGAAATTACTCAGCACATTGTCAAAATAAAGAAAATTTATTTTATTGAATGCTACTCATTTGCATTCAATAGTAATAATAATAATTTATAAGTAAATATGCACCATCTTCATCAAAAAGTCTTATTTTCAAAATTCAAAATAAATCAATAATAGTATACCTCAAATTCTGGTATGGCGATCTTGTTCTTTAAGTATTATTTTGTTCTATTTACAGAAACCAAACTTTTGGCTAAAAAAGGAAGTTTTTAATCTTGCCAAAATGAAGAGTCTTATGCTATCTTAAAATATTTAGCAAGAGCCACCAGAAGCACACATTTTTCCAATTTTCACTAGTTCTTTTAAAATGATATTATCTGTTCCACACAGTTTCTGCAGAACAAGGGAATGAGGGAAGCAATTCATCTGTAAGAAAGAGGGCAGTATTTACGTTTGGAAATGGGTAACGTGGGCAAAAGGTATTTGTAGAGATATAGGGACCAGATAACAAATATCTACCCCAGATGCAGGGGAAAAGGGTCAGTGTCTCAAATGGTTCTGCATAGCGGAAGGTTCAAGAAGATTGATGTAATGGAGCAAGATATAAGTTAAAGCGTTCAGCCCTATAGCATGCCTCCACAGTAAGCACTATGTAAAGATGACTGCCCAAAATCAGAGCGGTATTGATTTTTCAAATTGAAAATTACAGGATTTGTCTAAACGTAGCTCTTCGTTCTCATGCCATCATCTTTGTGATTTTGAAGTTTTATAGGCCAGTAATTGAATTACTTCTATTGTGGAGAGAAAAAGAAACTGATTTTTAAAGTTGATAATTCAATTATCATTATTACTTAGATGTGTAATTTATTCATTTTATGAAAAAGCAATTAATTTATTTTGGACTTGGTTTATTCACTTTCAATCTAAAACACACGTGAATCATTTCTGTGCTGGCCACAGCAGCCTCCCAGCCTAGCTTCCAAATTCCAGGCAGTGATGAAGACAGGGCCATGGTTTACCAAGATCATATTTACCATTGCCTCTGAGTTACTTTTATATAACCTAAAACTTGTCATTTCTTAGAAAACAAGAATACGTAATGTGGAAATAAGAAGAGGTATAAAAGTTAAGATTTCAAAATATGTCCAAAATAATCATTGAGAAGAACTTATTTTTAAGAGTTCAGGAGTTTATAATGCTTTAGTCCCTTTTATTTTAACAAGTAGCCCTTTGATTTAAAAGTCAAGGACTATTTATTACAAGATGTGGAGCCTCTATCCCAGCACAAAAGAGTTCTCTTTTTTTTTAAAAGAGCAAAAGCAAAACTCAGAAGAAAACCAAAAAAAAAAAAACAACAAAAAATGGTGTGTAAGTATAGTATTAGGAAACACTAACCATTCTTAAAAATCCTGTCTTTCAGGAAAGAACGGTGACCATCAGAAGACAAACAGTAGGAGGATTTGGATTAAGCATAAAGGTAGCTTGCCTTTCTAGTCTATCCTTACAAAGGCCATGCCATAAGAGCTGAACTTTGGTGCATTTCAATGTTTGCTGATTAATAATTAGACAAGAGTGGCTATAGCAAACTCCTTAATATTCGGATGGGGATGTAAATTAGGTAGGTTCCCACAGAATTCCTGCAAACTCTTACCATTTGATTTAGAAAGTTTAGCAAAGAATATGGGAACTTTACCTTATGATTGAATATAACTCGTTAACTTTATCTGGTTTTTCTGAAATGTTAAATATGATGTCGTGTGCATATCTTTCTTTAACCAACTGGAGTAGGAAATGATGATCTGCTGTAAATAGAACAATAACAAGTTTCACACTAATAAAGCCCAATAGTAAATGAGATATTGTATTCTGTTCTTGTTTATTTTTCATTTTTAAAAAAGAAATCAGTAAATTTAATTGTATAGTGCTAATCATATAGGATAGACTTAAAGTCTTTGCATAGGCTTTATTTTAAAAGTGAACATATGTGTTGAATTTATTATCAAATTTTAAAGGCCTTTATTTTGTATATTATTGATTATTAGAGATGTACCATATCTGCAATTTATTATCATTGAAATAAAGGATAAATTTTTAAAGCATAGGAAATTATGTAAATATTGAAGAGTTAATCTCATGACTGCAATGCCTTTATCAAACCTACATCTCTTCATAGATAAATGAAGTTTAACTTTATAATTCTTGGGTTAGTTATTTGACTTATATAGGGTGAAAATAATTTATATATTTCAAATACACATTGCCTGAAATTTCAACACAACTAATGTCATATATGTATGGAAAGCAGAACTTTAAATTTTGTGAACATCAGCTCTAGTTGACTTTGTGAAAATGACTCAGAGTAGAAATCAGTATGCAATAGTGTTGTATTGTCAGTGATAAGAAAAGAATATTGCTATAAAGAGCACTAGCTTTAAAACATATTTTGTACATTCAGTTTATCAAAGTGAAACTTTATCTTATCACCAACTAAGACCAGGGAGGCATGCAGAACAAATTATAGGATGTGCAACGTATGCCATGAGAATTTCATCACTCAATAAATGAGATTATTTTTGGTTTTGCCTTTTTTTTTTTTTTTTGGCCAGGCTGTTTATTGAGATTTCTGTAAAGAATTTGAAAGTACCACTAGAGATACTAGAAAATCCATGAATAAAATCCAATAGTGAGAGCTGATTTCATCTGAAATCATCATTTTTACTGAACCAGGCACTAACTCTATTTCTGGTAGTAGAGCTTCCATTAATTTTGTGTCACCTAGAAATGTTCTTTTCCTTTTTTTGTTGTTTTTTTGTATTTTTAATTTAAACCCAAAATACAATGCTACTTATTTTTACTAAAATGCCACATTTTAACCTAGATAGTTTTTAAAGCATCAATAATTTTTCTAAATAAATCTTTTCGTTTTAATATTTTCATTATTTAAATCCAAACAAAACTATTATATATATAATAAATAGTATATTTTTTGAATTAAATAAGTATGCATTTTCCATTCAAATATTGACCAAAAAGTGGTATTTGAGCTATGATCAATATCTTATATTAGGGTTAACAAAAAAGAACTTTTTGCAAAATTCTTTTTATTTATTTATTTATTTATTTTTATTATTATACTTTAGGTTTTAGGGTACATGTGCACAATGTGCAGGTTTGTTACATATGTATCCACGTGCCATGTTGTTTTGCTGCACCCATTAACTCGTCATTTAGCATTAGGTATATCTCCTAATGCTGTCCCTCCCCCCTCCCCCCACCCCACAACAGTCCCCGGAGTGTGATGTTCCTGACACACTCTGACAAGAAATACAAACATCAAGACTTTTATTTAGAATATTACTCATTCATCCTAAAGAGATTCCTTTTATGGTTTTTTATTTTTACTTTCTCATACTTACCTCTGAACTTCATTTTTCTATTTTTTAAACTATCTTTTATTGTGATTATTTAGATCAAAATATGATTCTTTCTTTTAACTAGCAATGTTATTACAAAAATCTCTTTCCCTGTCATATATGAATTGAGTAAACTACTATGTTTATCTGTTAGCACTATTTTCCTTAGATCTGAGAATTTAAAAACATGTATAAACATTTTTTAAATATCATTCTAGGCTAGAAGCAGAATTAGTATTTTAATGTTGAACTATTTATTTATAGTTTTCAGGAGCAATTTGAGCCACTGATAAAAGTATGCATATAAATACATAAACGCATATCTTACACTTATTTGCTTCAGTTAAGTAATCCTCACCCGCACACACCCGAAAGATTGGTGGTGAGAATTATTAATTAAAACCTTTATGGTCTGGACTTAAGATCACAGAAGGAAGATGGTATGTTAGACAACTGAAAAGCCATTTACCAATGTAGTTAAGACTCTTACAGGTGCTTGTGAATTCTGCTGGACTCAGAACACATTTTAGTATTTTAGTTTTATGTTTAAAAAAACACTCTTTTAAAGAAAAAAAAAATCTTGGTTAAAGGATAACAAATGCTCTTTTTAGACAGAATGCAGTCAAATGCTCTAACATGTGCTGCTAGAAGTCAAAGCCAGCTGGCCATGCCCTACACTCTTGACAGATCTTGGCTTGGGGACTTTCCTGTCACAGTCACCACTGTGCATCATGGTAATTCCTCACATCTCCCCACAAAGTGGACAAGGACAGTGTGGTGGGGCTTCTTATGTAGGTTTGAGTCCATTGTTTTGTTGGTTAATATGTCTCAATGGCTGTGGGCTGTGGGCAACATGATGTCTCTGTAGCTACCAGTGTCCACAAATCCTTGATGTCTGCTGCTCATGTGCAATATTGCTGTCTCTCTCAAGCCCTGTCTCTAGCCAGAGTACCTTGTAAGGTACAAGTTGGTGGGAAAATAAAAGTTAGCCTTTACCTTCATTTTTCTTCTTTACCTTATATAAGACATTGTACAAACTTCTGGGACAAAATATGTGCAGGTGGCTGCGAGGTTGAGGCAGTTCTGTGTCCCTACGGCTTAATTCTAGGACTTTAACTCTTCCCTTGAAGTACTAACGCTAGATACGATGCAGACCACATTGAGGAGGGTTCCTATGTCAAAAATTCCTGAAATCCCAAAGAATAAGAGAAAAATATATATTTAGTAGAAATGAAAGGAATATTGAAACAGCTTTACATTTTAAAAATATGACTTAAGTAAGTTCAAATCCTTTTTCTTTTCAAATTTTGTCTAGTTTTCTTTCCATTATTCCTTAATTTTTCTCTTGAAATTTTTTGAAGCATATTCTTTGGAGTTTCTTACCAAATCTGAGCCTGTCCTTTGAAAGTCATACTTATCATTTCTTCAAATCGTCTCCAGAAATGCTAGACACTCAATTTGAAACACAGCCACTCAAAAAGAGTTCTGACATGGATTACATTGAGATTTAGGGTAAGAATTACTGATTTATCTTCATGGACTTATTTGTCCTTTAGATTCCTATAACTCCTATTGTTTTAACAATGAGAATGTTTTACCATTAATAGGTAAAGACCAAAACTGCCTGTTTCTCCATGTTAATTTTAAATAATAAGAAAAAAAAGCAAAAGTAAAGCCAGAAATGACATATGAGCACAATGTTCAGCTTTAGCTCATGCTGCACATGGAAAAGCAGATGCCTTGACCAGGGAGGTGCCACACACAGGCTGACACTCTCGCATCCCCATCTCCCAGTTTTGATGAACTAGTTGTCCTCAGCTCCTAAAGTGAAAAGAAATCCTTTTTAACCTCTGGGGAGAATGTCCCTTCCTGGTTGTGCTACTTTCTCTGCTTTCCTGTCTCATTCTACAGTTATTCTTTCATTGCTGTTTAGCAACTATAGAAGGATCAATGAGTAACTGAGCCGTAATATAATGAGGTGAAATTTGGAGGCATGACACACACATTTACACCGGTCCCTGCACTGTCTTTAAGTGAAGCAAATCCCTACTTTAGATTCTGGAAGGAGAGAGCCGTGCCTCCTTCCTCTCTTATTAGAACCCTTCTAGGGCTTTATGCACCTTGCTCACTCCTGCTCCCAGCCCTCCAGGCATCCTGGCTTATCCAAGATGTTCCCAAGATGTTGCCTTTCAGAGGCATCTTCACTCCTGCTGTAACTTTTGGTATTTTTTGACAGTGATTTAGATTTCTTCCTGCCTGTTATTATTTAATTTTCTTTTATTAAAACATCTCTCAGAAATCACACACTTGTGTGCCTTTTTTTCTTTGTATTAATTTGTCCATCAGTAAAATAAAAATAATAATAATAATCAAGCTCTTCAATTTACTTTTTACAGAAATTTCCACAAAAAGCCCTATCTGGGCTTCCCCCAAAGCTGGACAAAAGAACCACTAAACTTTCAACTTATAATCACATAGTCTGCTGCCTGTTCTCAGGCAGAAACTGCTCCTTTGAAGTGGGCAGATTCAGCAGGCTAGTGGCATCCTGCACATGGCCTCGGGCCTGGCTGCTTTTCCCTGCTTCCAGCACCATTTCTACTGGCATTTCCTGGTTCTTCTCCCAGCCCCACCAACTCTTGTCTCCTTCCCCTCTCAAGTGCCCATCCTCTGGGCTGGACCATCCAGAGACTTAGCATTTATATAAGTAACTTTAATAGTTTCCTCAACTACATCTGCAGAAATTATCAAATTTCTGCATTGTAGGATCCAATATTATTGTATTTTGCCTTATTCTTCCTATCAGAATTACCATAGGGATAGTCATGTTAAAGCAAGCCATCGTCTTGCCCTTGTGAGGCTTTATTTATCTCTCATATCCTTTAAAATCCAATACTATCTAGCTGCACATTATTAAATTATACTTCTGTTCATTGTCATTTAAAAAATTACCTTTGAGGGAAAGGATGTTTTAAATGTTATTACTATAAATATATTTTATGCAGTATTTTCCAACAGACACAACATTCTTATGCAAATAATAAATTATCTATGTCCATTAAATAAGTGTATGCAATCAAAGGTGATTTTTATTTGGAAGATTTAACACTACAGCAATAAAAAATATAATTATAATCATTATTACTCTTAATCATCTTCTTATTTATAAATAATTGCTAATATTTATGCCCCACTTATTAAGTGCCAGATTCTGAGCTAAATACTTTATATTTAGTTTAATTTGCCTTTATTATCCAGCAAAGTAGATAACTATTGTTATACCTTCCACAGACAATGAGATTAAGTGTCAAGAGGTTAAGTAATTCATCTATTGTTATAAGCAGTAGAGTTGGACCTCAGTCCCCCTAGAAGCCGATGACAAAGTCCTTACTTTTAATAATTATGCTTAGAACTATCAAACCTGAAATAAATTACCTCAAAACTCTCTACTCAGGGACACAGATCACGTTTCCTCTATATGCTGTTTACTTTCTGGTTTATTTCAAACTGAAATAAGGCCAGGCACGGTGGCTCATGCCTGTAATCCCAGGACTTTAGGAGGCCGAGGCGGGCAGATCATTTGAGGTCAGGAACTTGAGACCAGCTTGACCAACATGGTGAAACTCTATCTCTACTAAAAATAAAAAAAAAAAATATCCAGGCATGGTGGCACATGCCTGTAGTCCCAGCCACTTAGGAGGCTGAGACAGGAGAATCACTTGAAACCAGGAGGCAGAGGTTGCAGTGAGCTGAGATCACGCCACTGCATTCCAGCCTGGGTGACATAGTGAGTCTCTGTTTCAAAAAAAATTACAATAAAATAAAATAAAATAAAGCTTAAATAAATGTATCAAAATGACCAAGATCAAGTAAGCAATTTTGTAAGATAAAGGGTTGAGTACTAATTGTTTCAAATTTTTCAAATAACATATACGTATTAGTTGTAATAAATGTATGCCTTTTATCTTATTAGTGGTATCTGTGCAAAAATATTTAAATAACAACTGTTGCTATAAGTGCATGGACATGCTTGCATACATTTTTCTGCATTCTGCTTCCCCTGTCATTTTTACTCAAGTCTGATTCACTTGTTTTCACTCTAGACAAAATGAATATGTCCATTTCCATCATAAAAGTAGATAACAGGGACGGGCACAGGGCTCACGCCTGTAATCCCAACATTTTGGGAAGCCAAGGTGGGTGGATCACAAGGTCAAGAGATTAAGACCATCCTGGCCAACATGGTGAAACTCCATCTCTACTAAAAATACAAAAATTATCCAGGCATGGTGGCGCGCACCTGTATTCCCAGCTATTCTGGAGGCTGAGGCAGGAGAATTACTTGAACCTGAGAGGAAGAGGTTGCAGTGAGCCAAGATTGTGCCACTGCACTCCAGCCTGGGCGACAGAGACAGACTCCATCTCAAAAAAAAAAAAGAGATAACGGGCAGACAGCAGTAAAGCTTAAATTGAGGATTATGGATTAGTCCCAAAAATGAGTTGAAACCACTGGTCAATTATCATTTCAAAGACCATTACTTTTTTTTTATTAAATAGCTTTATTGAGGTATAATTCCAATGCCATACAATTTACCCATTTAAAGTGTAGAATTAAATTGTTTTTAGTATATCCGCAGATCTTTGCAACTATCACGACAATTTTGGAACATTCTATCACTTCCAGAAGAAATCTCATATTTATTCATCACCCTTTTATCCCCTATCTCCCCTCTTTCAACGCTGAGCAATGACCATTTCCCTATTTTAGACTTTCATATGAAGGTAATCATATAGCATGTGAGAAAGACAATTATTTTTTGCCAAAATCAAACGAAGTATGTTGGCAGATAAAGATAGCATCCAGAAGGATGATGGCACTTGCCCGTATAACTCCAGGTAATATTCCTTTACTTGCCTCTTCTGTAGTTGTCCATTGCAGCTCTTAACTCTAATTACTGTTATTCTCTGTTTACAAGTAGTTTCCTTTCTCTAAAAGGAAAAATAGTGGTTAGCTCTATGCATCTTCCCTGCACCCCCATGCCCATAATATGATTGATTGATTAATTGATTGATTGGAGTAATAATAATATTGAACTGAAAAGATTACTTGGCAAGACTCCTGATGCTCTAAAAGCATTCCAGGTTTTATCTGGTGGTATTTCACAGTAATGCTGGTAAAACCATTGTGTAGAGTCATTCTCAAAATGCTTTAGATGGGATTATATATCCTTCTTCCTACAGAGCTAGCTATAAAATCCACTATGCTTTGTAAAAAGAATATTACAAAGCTGAACGATGTATGTGCAAACATTACCTGGGCTGTGCTTTAGAACACTGCCTCCCTTTTCCTAATCTTGTATTTCTTCATAAACTACGATAACAATGCTCAGTTAATTCAAGCATTCTCTAAACCACAGTCATGAGCCACAGTCCCAGCCAGGAGTGCCTTGGGGAGAAGATGGTGATGAAAGCCTTGCCTGGACCTCAGGCCATTTACACTCCAGTAGGAAAGTAGACTTTGATCAAAGTTACCAAAATAAATGTAAATCACAGGCATGATCCAGTGCTACATAAGTGTATTATTTCAAGTAAGGAGACACTAAAGGAGGGGGTTTTAAGCCAAAATTTCAAAAATGAACAGTTTCCAGGTTAGGAGGGAAAAAGGAGCATACCTGGCCAGACAACAGTGCATGCTGGCGTCCTTCAGGTTCAGGGTGACGGAGGTCCAGGATCTGCACTGGAAGAGAGGCAGTTTGAAGATTCTCATTATTATTCAACTGTCATGAAAGCCTACCACCTGTTTTAAACAAGCCACATGATTTGATTATTGACTGGAAAACCTTACATTTCCCCATTTAGGCCCTGCACTAAATCTAATTAACTGTAGCAGCTGAGCTGCTCACATTTTCTCCAGTAATGAAGGCAGTATGATTTTGAGTTCCAATTTTATCTTCTGAGTTTTGTCTTAAAATTCAGTAATTACTAAAGTCATTTTCAGAAATTAGTTTAAAAAGTGCATCAGAGATCCAAATGTCTAATTTAAAAGCAAAAAAAAAGGCCAGGTGCAGTGGCTCATGCCTGTAATCCCAGCATTTTGGGAGGTCGAGGTGGGCAGATCACCTGAGGTCAGGGAGGGGTTCAAGACCAGCCTGGCCAACATGTTGAAAGCCCATCTCTACAAAAATACCAAAATTAGCTGGGCATGATGGTGAGTGGCTGTAATCCCAGCTACACATGAGGCTGAGACAGGAGAATCACCTGAACTGGGAAGTGGAGGTTGCAATGAGTCAAGATCGTGCCATTGAACTCCAGCCTGTGAACAGAGCAAGACTCCCTCTCAAAAAAATAAAATAAAATAAAAACAGAAAACCAAAAACCCTGTTTGGATCCAAACCATTCAAATTTCAGGATAAATTTTACATGTAAGAGAAAAACTGTGGTAAAATAAATGTTAGTTACATTTTGCATTTCAAAGATATTTACAATAGTCTCCCCTTAACCTTGGGAGATGCATTCCAAGACCCCAGTAGTTGCCCAAAACTGCACACAGTATTGAATCTTACACTGCATATAACATATATGCTTACATATACATATTCATGATAAAGTTGAATTTATAAATTAGCATAGTAAAATCTTAACAATAACTGATAATAAAATGGAACAATTATAATAATACACTGTAATAAAAGTTATGTGAATGTGCTTCCTTTCTCTCACAAAATGTTGTGTTGTACTGTACCCTGGATAACTGAAACCACAGAAAGTGAAACACAAATAAGCAGGGGATTGCTGTACAAGTCTGGGTGCTGAGGAAAGAATGGGATTATTGAGTCAACCCTCAGAAAAACTCTATCTCAAAAGCCTTTTCTCTGGACGCCAAGAATAGGTTTCCCAATGTCCTGCCATGGTAATTTGCATTAATAGTCTATGCATTAAATAAAAATTTGAGTTCAGTAGCAGAATAAGAGAAAGGGTGAAATGCAAAAACAGCTGAAGGAAAATACTCTGATAACAGCCTCACTGAGGAGACCAGCAAAATCATTGTTGTTCCCTGTCCCAAAATATCTGAATCACAATATCTGGATGATTGTTTCATCGTTTAATTCTACCTAAAAGTTCATCAGTTAATGATTCATTTGAGTTAACCAGCTTTTTCCTTCTAAGAAACGTAGATGCATCCTTAACATTCTTTCTAATTTCCAAGTATCTCTAGAGGCTATCAGTGACCTTATGCTAGGCCTAGAAAAGCCTTAGACTTCATTCATTCATTCATTCATTCATTCATTCATTCAACTCAACAAACATTTCAAAGATAGACCAGACATTATTCCAGGCACTGGGTTTACATTAATGCACAAAACAAGCTACCAAAAAACGTCTGCACCCTGAAGAAACGTGTATTTTAGTTAGGAATGGGAAGGTGAAAGAAAACAGTAGGTGTGAAAAATGAAAAAATAGCATGTTAGACACTGATAACTGTAATGGGACAAAATAGAACAGATAATAGGGGATTAGGAATTTGGAGTCCTAACTCATAAATATTAACGGTCTTAGAAGGGATTAATGCTAATCTTATTTACCACTTTAATGCTATGTGAGTTTCCTCATAAATTTTAATAGATGGGCTGTGTTAGCCTAATAGCCCTCCTTTATTCAGTGTTTACTGTGTGCTAAATAAGCACTTAATTTCCACCACACTGTCAGCCACAAATCATTATCTCTGCTCAGATCAGAGGCAGGGTCATCTTAGACACAGTCTGTGTTTGTTAGGGACACACAGACCAAAAAGCAGAACAAGTGGGAGCCATTGTAACCTACGCCAGTAACTTCCCCCACAGAGCTGAGGGGTGCGGTGCATGAATATTAGGTTGCTGTGAAATAGTGAGGAAAAGGGAATGGAGCAGTGGGTTTGAAATTCAGTGTGAGTAGGACAGTTTTCATTATCTTAATTATCATATTTTTTCTTAATATTCTGGAAGTAGAAAGGACTCTACTTGCCAAGAAAAAAAATTTCAATATTCCTGCTTTTCTAAAAAACTATTGACTATTTTATATTTAAGTATACTGGTAATTCAGTGCTAAAAATGGACATGCAAGGGAAAAAAGAATATCTCTTCCAAAATAATTTTTTGTACTTGAAACAAAAGCTTAGGTGGTTTACATATTCTGAAGATAGAACAACCTCAATGGAATTCAGATTGTCTTTTCAACTGGGCTGTGTTACAGGTTCTATGCTTCTTTTTATATGTGACACTTTATTCTTTTATGTACTGATTTCCTTTTTTCACTACTGCTTTTAACCTTCTCAACTCTGTAATACAGAAGCAGGATTTTTGTTCAGTTTTTAAGGATTCATTTTATTTTCTTTCACATAAGTTTAGCTTACTTGTCTTTCTTTTTTCATATCTCATTTCGTCAAATAAAAAATAGTACTACTGCAGGCCGGGCGCGGTGACTCACCCCTGTAATCCCAACACTTTGGGATGCCAAGATGGATGGATCACAAGGTCAGGAGATCGAAACTATCCTGGCTAACATGGTGAAACCCCGTCTCTACTAAAAATTAGCTGGGCGTGGCGCACCTGTAGTCCCAGCTACTTAGGAGGCTGAGGCAGGAGGATGGCGTGAACCCAGGAGGTGGAGGTGCAGTGAGCCAAGATCACGCCATGGCACTCTAGCCTGGGTGACAGAGCAAGTCTCCGTTTTAAAAAATAAAATAAATAAATAAATACATAAATAGATAATAAAAATTGTACTACTTCAATATTCTTGGCAGTATGTTTTACTCTGTAAATTGTTTAGTACGTGCTTTCACACAAAGAGGAATTCAATACTAAGGAAGGAAATGCAGATGAATCCCTCATTTTTCATGTATATGTGCATTCCGATTTTGTTTATCCATTTGTTCTGGTAAAGGTCTCTCTGCTTCCTTGGTATCCCAACGGATCACTGCACCACCAAAAGCTCTTAGCTGCCAGCACAGAATAACTTAGCAGGATAACAGTAATATATAATTATCTGGTGTTTGGAATCCTAAATGAGAATTTCTATTGGACAGCGTTGCTAGACATTGAAGAGAATGCCTATCTAAATACATAATCAATATTTGTTGATAAATGAAAACTTCCAAAGCCAATTGTTATTATTGGATGTTTTAGCAAAATTCTAAACAGGTAGATAATTTTCATGGGAGCACTGTCTACTTAGAGGAGAAATTCCACTAGTTTATTTAAATTCTGCCTGGTATCCACTTAACATTCCCTTCAGAGCCTGTGTGGTTTCTTAGCTAAAAGCAGCATTTTTTTAGATTAAAAAGTACAATATATGATTTTCTCTTTTCAGGGAGGAGCAGAACATAACATTCCAGTTGTCGTTTCAAAAATCTCCAAAGAACAAAGAGGTAATATGTTTAGAGAATTGTGTACCAGCCATTTCTTTAAGGCATTGTTTTTGAAGTGTGAGATGATATTTAAGGATCATAAATTACAATGTGATTGACTAGCTCCAGCTTCCCCACCTTCAGGCATTAGTGGCTGAGTCTGCTTCCTGGGTCCTTGCCCTTTATCCTCCTGTGGGGGAGGACTTCTCTCACAGAAGGGGAACAAGGCTGAAAGATAGGAACCCTTGAAAGCAGGTATGAGTTAGGGACTACACAGCTTTTCAGTAGTTTCATTAAACCAACAAAGATGCAAAACTAATGATAATAAGTCCCGTCTAGTAAAGACAATTTCAAGTATCTGTTTTTCAGTTCTCATTTGCAATTTTACTCAGCTAACCATTCATAAGAAACTGTAGGAAAAATAATGGAGATATAAAGCAGATGTCTCAAGAACTGAAATTAGTAAAACAATGTAATGTTTAAAAATGAACTTGGAGCCAATTCCATAGCTGACGGATTGAATGTCTATGTCTTAAACTTTTTCACAGAGACCTAATAATCTTAAGTGTGTGAGAAAATGTGGTCTTCTACCCTTAGAAGAGTGGCTCATTTTTAGTAACTGTTAGGTCTGCAATAGTAAAAGTAAATGGAAATATGTCTGCATATGTTTCAGTAATTAGACTGAATCATATTGTTTTGAATTTCCATTTTTTGTGGATCTTTTAAGATGCTAACCATATAAAACATTTAATTTTTATATTTGTAAATTTCATCTTTATTTATTTAAAAGTCCTTTCATCTGCATAACAAAAATAGTCAATGCATTATCAATTGTGCTTTTTCATTCACAGCGGAACTTTCAGGACTACTCTTTATTGGAGATGCAATTCTACAGGTACACATTTTATCACTATATGTGTGGTCAAAACATTAACTCAATTTACAATATGCCATGGGAAATTATGCTTTTCCTTTCATTGCAGATAAATGGCATTAATGTGAGAAAATGTAGACATGAAGAAGTGGTGAGTTTATGTTTTCCTAATGTCATAATTTTTCCCATGTGCAATTAAGAATTTAGTGCATTGCTGAAGACTGTCATTTCATTCATTAGGCAGATATGACATTTATCCAGTTTGATATCAAATTTTCAAATGTTCTCTTAATTTTTTTAATTAGAAATAGATTAATGAGTTCTATCAAGGATGAAATGTGTTTTGAAGAATCCTTAAAGATGGTCATTTTCTATGTTTTTCCAGTTTTTCTATCTACCCCTACCAGTCAATATCCACTAAATATACCACTAGGCGAAATATATCTCTAAATCTCTGTAAATGTTTAAAAGCTTATAAACAATACATTTATGCCTGTAGAATCTCACACGGTACAGTCATCCCTCCCTATTCATGGGATTTCACATTGGCAGATTCAGCCAACCATCTGTAGAAAATATTTGGGGAAGAACAATAAGAAATAACAATCAATAATAAAAATAATACAAAAAATAACTATTACATAGTATTGCATTATATTAGATATTACAAGTTATCTAAAGATTATTTTAGGCATACAGGAGGATGTGCATAGTTTATATGCAAATACTACAACATGTTATATAAGAGACTTGAGCATCCACGGGTGTTGGTATCCTCTGGGGTCCTTCCTGGAACCAATTCCCCACAGACAGATTACCTAGGAACAAATGGAAGGGCATATAAAGACTGCGTGTGTGTGTAGTCTGTGTGTGTGCGTTTGTGTGTTTGTGTTGGGGGGGGTGGAGAAAGAGAGCGAGAGAGAGAGAACCTTAACCTCAGGGCAGACAGGTTTAGCAATAGACAGAGTAGTCATCCAGTTTTATGGCAGTATTTTCTTAGATTTGTGAATATGCAGATTCCCAAGCCCTGGAATTAGATATTCTAATTCAGCCAGTTTGGGAAGGCCCAGGGATGTGGATTTTAGCAGCCGGCCTAAGTCTTTCCATTATAGGTGGCCTCTAAATTAAACTTTCAGAGAAGCTGAAAGGTTAAGGAACTTCTTTGAGGGTGGTGAAATGACGTTAAAAAAATACAGAAAGGAACAGGACTGTGGTAGGAATTCTGGGACATGTCTGTCGTGGTTGATTAAATATCATTCAAAAACCTCACTGATTTCTGTATCAGCTCCTATGGGAAAGAGTAGAGGAGAAATTGTATTTAAAAGTTTATACTCAAAGGTCAAAGAAAATAAGAAATACTGTAGGCCTGTTGCTTGTCACAGCTCTAGTTTATTTGGTTTTTGAATAGATTGCTCCTCTGTTAAAAGCTATTTAGAGAAAACTATGTTGATACATTTCAAATCTAAGAGAGGCAACCTCAAGTGTGTGAAAAGCCACGGCTGCACAAGAACTGATACGAAGGAGGGTTTTTAATTAGGAACACTTGGCATAACTAATCAAAGTTTTTTAATATTTGTCACTTGTCTTTGTCGTCTTAAAATCTTATTTGAGTCATGCTCTTGCCACTCTGTGCTCAACTTCATGTAAAGTATACATATTTCAATTCCCAAGTTGCCTACAAATATGTGCAAAGAAAACTAGTATTTTAGAACAAATTTGTAAACAAGTGAGAAACCAGCACAGCACAGAGTCTTCTATTTTTCAGATTCCTATGTAAATTTTAAATATAGTCACATAAGCAAAGCTGCTTGTAACTTGGCCCTTTTTTCAAAAGTACAAAGTGATTTTAAACTCATTACCCAGGGAGTAAAAACAAGTGCATTCTCTTTTAAAACCACATGCTGTTAGATGGAATGCAATTTGCCCTTCAGAGGCGGGCAGCATGCTTAGACAAACTGAGATGGAGCTTTGATTAAACAGATTAGTGCGGCATGAAAGATTAGAACACGCTAATAATTCCACTTCTGAATGGTGCTCATTCTGTTATAAAGGAAAGAAATTTGGGATTGTATTGCAAATTACATGTAGTCCTTCACAATAAACTTTTATTTTTTTCTGAGAAGCTTAACTCTACCAGCTTTGAAATATGAGTACTAATATTTTTATTTATTTCTAATATTTGACTTTCCAACAGCTATTAGATGCTTTGTCCTCACTGCTTATTAGCTAAGCCAATAGATTTACACCTCAGTAGAACAGAGATATTAATTAAATGTTTAATAATAAACCTACAAGGGCAGAAAAAGGTATAACAAGCTGAGAGAATGTAGGTGGTTTTGAGCTAGCATGCCGACGTACCACATTTCTGATTCCAAATAGCATGCTGATATGCCACATTCCTTGTAAAACACTAAATTCAGAAACAAATTGGGTAGGTATGGAAGCATGCTGTTCGTGCATGTAACTTTTATTTTATATACCTACTCTATTCCTTGATGTTAGAAATTCTGCTTTCAGCCTATGATCTGCTTTACTGTCAAACAGGCTTCAAAAGTCTAAATGTTACTTTAGTGTTGGAGTTAGCAGGTTTGATTTATATAGAAGGGAGATTTTACGTTGTCCAGGTAGTGGACAGTACCTGGTGCTGTGAGCAGTGGGTGCTCAGTAGATTTGTGGATGGGATTCTGTAACCAAATGCCTAGAATTAGATCACGGAAGCATTTACATCTACTGTATATATTTCTCATGGGACCAGTACGGGAGTGTAAGTGAATTCCCGGCTTCACCACATCACCGACTGCATTCTTGCTGGAAGATTGTTAAGGAAGAGAAGCTCACAGTTTCCTCATGAAAGGAAACTAGAACCAGTGCCCAGCACCGCTTGGCATGCAGCATGGTGCCATAGGGCTTCAATGCTCAGAAACAACTCTGTAAATTGTAGCTCAACCACTTACAAACATTGTAATTTAAGGTGAACAGAATGAACTGACCTTTTCTATCCCTCTATTATGTATTCATAAAAATGAACCATTAATAAATGTTATGGGAATGAATGAGAGTACCATATGTGGAACTCCAAGCACATACCTGGCAATTAATCGGTAATACATTATTTTGATGCCACCAAATGCCGCCGCTCACATGCTGCTGCTCTTCTCCCTATCCCCCCTCCGTGGGCACTGCTGTGTCAAGGTGGGACAGGGTCTGCTTAGGAACCATGATGGGCCCTGGGGTGTCACACACAGACAGAGCCAATGCTGCTGCTCAGCATCCCGTGCTTCCTCCAACAACTCCAGTGAGGAGTTGACATGGTCAAGAGTGGCACAGCAAGAGTGGCAAGACCGTGTGAAAAATGGGGATTCCTTGTTCATGCTAGCAGCATGTGTTTTTATTTTCCATGTGAGCATGTTTTGGAGCTTATGAGTTGTGCCTCCAAGACACCAAAGCCCATCAAGGAAAACGATCTATTGCCACTACTGATGTTAACATTGATGCTATTCTCCTTAGCACTGAATCTTAGACACATTAAGCTGATGGCCATCTCTATATCTTGTCATCTGTATTTTTCTTTTGCTTAACAAGTAAACTGATCACGTATCAAGAATTATCTGGCCCAGCACTTTGGGAGGCCGAGGTGGGCAGATCACGAGGTCGGGAGTTCAAGACCAGCCTGACCAACATGGTGAAATCCCATCTCTACTAAAAATACAAAAACATTATCTGGGCGTGGTGGCATGCGCCTGTAACCCCAGCTAATTAGGAGGCTGAGGCAGGAGAATTGCTTGAACCCAGGAGGCGGAGATTGCAGTGAGCTGAGATCACACCACTGCACTCCAGCCTGTGCGACAGAGCAAGACTCCGTCTGAAAACAAACAAACAAACAAAACAAAACAAAACAACAACAACAACAAAAGAATTGTCTGAGTGGCTGGGTGGCCAGGCGCAGTGGCTCACGCCTGTAATGCCAGCACTTTGGGAGGCCCAGGAGGGCAGATCACTTGAGGCCAAGGGTCCCAGACCAGTCTAGCCAACATGGTGAAACCCTATCTCTACTAAAAATACAAAAATTAGTCAGGCGTGGTGGCGCGCACCTGTAATCCCAGCTACTCGGGAGGCTGACGCAGCAGAGTTGCTTGAACCCAGGAGGCAGAGGTTGCAGTGAACTGAGATCATGCCACTGCACTCCAGCCTGTAAGACAGAGCTAAAAAAAAAAAAAAAAGAATTATCTGAGTGTCATCTATGTGAAAAGCACTGAGACTGAGTACTTTCTGAGGCTGAGTACTTTGTGTAATAAGAAAGAATATATAAATAACTCTATATCGGTGTAACCTTATTGGTATGTGGACATCATTTCTTTAGATTTTAATAATTGAGTATACAAAAAATTTAAGAAAAGTATTAGAAAGGGGCAATATGAAAACAATGTTTATTTACCGTGGTCTTCAACATATAACAATGGTGATCTTCCTCTCTTCACTAGAAATAATAGGAAATAAGATTTAACTATAGCAGAAGAATATTTGTTGAGTAAAAAGCATCCTAGTTCTAACAGGATAATCTATTCGTATAACTGAAATTTCCATCTAATGAGACTTTTGAAAGAGATCATTAGGCAAAGCAAGATGGATGCATAGCTGATTCCAGAGGTTTCCTTTTAAAGTAGCGTTTCTGCTTTCAGACTTGAGATTTATGGGTTTCAAAAAAATATGTTCATCTGCTTTTTGTTTCTATGATTCTCATGAATGGAATTTATTAGATAATTTGAATTGCAAAAATTAACACCTAATTCTGAAGTCATGATTTTGAACTAAACTCTAAAAAAATTCATAATTCTACATAATTCTTAAAGCACAGACTAACTAAAACTATGTAATTTAAAATGACACCTTCATACAAAGAAAACAAATGCTGATAAAACCTAATGCAAAAATCCTGGTTAATAGCATTTTGCTTGTTATGATATATGCCTAAGTTAATTTAAAATTTCCATTGGAGTAAGAACATATTCTTTTTTACTTTAGATTAATCAGACAAAAACAATACAAGAGTTATAACAAATTATCTGGAAAAAGGCATAAATTTATATATTGGAACAGTCTAGGAGGTTTTATGTGTCACCAAGGAACATATTTAGCATGTGAGTTGAGCACAAAGATCATTTTAGATTAAAATGTCATGAGGTACAAATCATGTTTTACCTAACTGCTAATGATTACATTGTTTACAATCTGGAAATAGGTTTTGAGCTCTAAGTGATTAATACTTCCTTAAGAATTCTAACCATACTGGATAGTTTTTCTTTGAATTAACTTCCACCAAGGAAAGCCATATACAATGTAATTTAACTTCGAATATTTCTCAGTGCTCTGGGAAATGTTTAGTGCAAAGACAAAAGGCCAGAAATACTGTCTACACTATGTCTGCTTTTGAAAAGAAATAAAATATCCTTGCCTTATTTTCATACTTAGCTTTGCATTACTACTTTTAGGGATGCCTTTTTTACTAGACCCACATGTCCTTCCCCTGTATAAGTTATGCATCCAGACAGCACAGGTGACATTTTAATGACATGCATGCTTGTACTCCTGACTGCTGATTCTTATCAAATCTTTATTTGTCCTCTTATTTTTTGAGTGAAGCTGAACAACTTAGAGAACTGAAAGACCCAATTTTGCAAAGCTCCATCTAGTCCACCTCTTCAGCTGTAACAAAATACTTGCAACTGGGTACCTTATAACTAATAGAGGCTTTTTTGTTTTTCCCTCACAGTCATGGAGACTGGGAAGTCCAAGATTAAGGCACTAACAGGCTTGGAGACCACTGAGGGCTGCTCTCTGCTTTAAAGATAGTGTCTTTTTGCAGCCTCCTCTGGAAGGGATGAAAGCTGGGTGGGTGCTCACATGGCAGAAAAAATTTGAAGGGCCAGGCAGCTCTCTGAAGATCTTTTATGAGAGCATTAATTCTGTTCATGAGAGTGAAACACTCCTGATTTAATAACTTCCCAAAAGACCACCACTTGCTACCACCACAATGGGGGTCAAGTTTCAATATAAAATTTAGAGGTACACAAACATTCAAACCTTAGCACCTTCTAATAATGAGACAAAACCAGGCCTGAAAAGCCAATTACTTAGTAGGGCCCCAGCCAATTTCCTTGGAGAGGAGTCTAAAAACAGGATACATCCCAGCAGGCACACCTAAACCAGGTCAAATTGGGAGGAGAAAGCTGGCAGGGCAGGCATGGGTGAGCCTGCAATCCCTTCACACATTCCGCAAGGATCTTCTCAGACACTCTCCTATCTGGGGGGTTGGAATGAGGAATGCGTGTTATACAAATTCCAAAATTTTCACATAGCTGACATTTTATTTTCAAAATAATCAGCTGATCAAACTGAAAGCCAAGGGGAAGAAACCGTATGACAATGGAGGTTTTAACGCAAGGTAAAAGTTTTGTCACACTTTCCGCTGTTTGATGTTGATAAAGGGCCTCATTCTGCCTCGCCCTCGGTTTTCTCATCTGAAGGATTAAGAGTTCGAAGTAGATTATTGTTTAGGTCTTTTTCAGGTAAAATGTTCAATTCTTTCATTGTCAAAGAACACAAACATTTGTTAAAGCCCACAGAGCTGCAGCACACACAGAGGAACCTCTAAGGGGGCTAACTATGGGCCTCGGTGGATGACAACGCATCCATACTGGCTCAGCAATGGTCACAAATGCACCATGCTGAGGCAAGATCTCAGTAAGAGGGGATCTCTTTGTATTCCTGACTCTTTCCGAATTCTCTATCAAAAGACAATTTTAAGGCCTTCCCAAGGAGCAAATGTACAATTTTAAGCAAATGAATACAGAGATGTGAGATTAGGCAAAATGTTTTTACTTCTTTCCCCTTTTGAAACACTTTTTATATGACAATGAATAACTCTTTAAAGGTAAAAATCATAAAGATAAAAGAGGAGGAGAAGAGAAGACAGGGGGCAAGGGTTGTTGGTAACTTTATTTAAGAATAGAGAGCAGATAGACAAGACAGGGGGATCTTGAAGGGCCAAGGGGCTGTAGCCAAAGCTGCCATCCAGCAAACATCCCCACTGCAGGCCTCAGACAGGAATTGTGGATGGGAGTGTTGAAAGGAAGGGTTGAAGAGGTGTAGCCAAGAACAGGCAATCGAATTAGAGTTCAAGAGGCTCTGAGTATTCAGCCCCAGGCACTGCCGTAAGTACAGTGAGATGTACATTCTGGCCATAAGTGGTCTGCGTTTGTCCTTCTTTCAGCTCTCAGAACACTGGCAGCCGGTTTCCCCACTCAGAGAAGAGGTGAGAGGATTCTTTTTTAGTGAAATTGATCTAACAGAAATAATCCACAAATAGTACATTTGGACTCTCCTGTTGCAAACAGGGTTCACCCTAAACCCTACAGTGGAGCCCAGTGGATAAACCATGAATCCTGTACCCAACGCTGTCAATTTGCTTTTCAGTGTCTCACTCTCAAATATTTTGTGATACCAAAGGATCATTAAGATTTGAAGAAAATCAACCACATCAAAGGAAAAGGCTAAAACAGGAAAAAATTTTGAGGAAACAGACAAAGCAAAGTTTATTGAACAAAAGGATTTTATATTGTAATATTTTCAGATAGATGGTGAAAATTAATTTGTAAATGAATTGATGCTACCATTATATATAAAAGGAACATGCAGAAAAAGAAGACCTCTTGGATATTAACACTTTGATATTCATCCTTAAAAATTAGATTACAAAAATGTTGCGAAACATCTCAAAATGGAATAAAGTAGCAAACAAGAAGGTGATATGACAAAGAATATGAGAGATACTACATTCAATAATTTTTACATTGAACCAATGGAATTCAGAAATAAAATATTACATGAAATAAAAGGAGTATCCATTATCAAAAGAATAATACAAGAAAAATATCCAGACTTCTTGTATATATTTTCCAATAGAAACACAATACTAATTAAAATAAAATAAAACAAAAGCATTTTACATGTCTACACTTGCCATGAAGTAGCATCACATTTTGATATTACTTTGCATTTTCCTAATGACTAAAAATATTGAACATCTTTTCTTGTGTTTGTTATATATGCCATATCACCTTTATTAATTGGGTTCACTTCTTCTTACTGATTTCTAAGAGTGTGTTTACATAATCTGGCTACAAGTCAGATATACAATTCGCAAATATTTTTTCCTATCTGTGGCTTAGTCTCTTCAATTACTTAATGGTGTTTTTGAAGCTTAAAGGTTTTGACTGTTAATAAGTCTACTTTATCAATATTTCAATTTTGTCAGTTGTGCTTTTGGTGTCTTACTTAATAAATCTTTTCCTAATATAAGGCCATACAGACTTGCAGGCATGTCTTATTCTAATGGTTTTATAGTTTTAACTCTTGTATTTATGTCTAGGTTAAATTTTGAGTTAACTTTTGTATATGGTAAGGTCAGGTGTCCCATTTATTGAGAAGACTATTCTTTCCTATTCTATTGCCTTGACACTTCTGTTGAAAATGAGTTGCCCTAAATGTTAGTTTATTTCCAAATTCTTAATGCTGTTCCATTAATTTATTCACATATACCAGTATTACATTCTTGATTCTTGTAACTTTGTACTATGTTTTGAAATTAAACGTTGGTAAACCATCAAACTTTGTTCTCTTTATATCTGATTGTTAAGCAAACTGTATGTATTAGAATGGTTTTAGTTTTTATTTTTATTTTTTCATTTGAGCATTTTATTTGAATCATCATAAGAGAGGAGGTAATTAAAATAAAATATTGAAATATATATTTATTTTGAATTTTCATGTATTTTTCTCCAAATGAAATATACCCTTTTTATGCATAATGATATATATTTTTTCTTTTTCAACTTTTATTTTAGATTGTGGAGGTACATGTGCAGGTTTTTTACCTGGTTACACTGCATGTTGCTGAGGTTTGGGGTATGAAAGACCCCTCGCTCAGGTAGCAAGCATATTACTCAACAATAAGTTGTTCAGACCTTGTACCCCTCCTTCCCTCCCGCCTCAGTGACTACTGCTGCCATCTTTGTGCCCATGAGTACCTGATGTTTAGCTCCCACTTATAAAAGAACATGTGGTATTTGGTTTTCTGTTCCTGTAATATTTCACTTAGGATAATAGCCTCCAACTTTATCCATGTTGCTGCAACAGACACGGTTTATTTCTTTTTTACTGCCATATAACATTTCATCATATATATGTACCACATTTTCTTTAATCTTCCATTGATGGGTACTTAGGTTGATTCCATGACTTTGCTACTGTGAGTGGTGCTGCAATGAACATGTGAATGTGTGTATCTTTTCTGTAAAATGATTTGCTTTATTTTGGATACATACCCAGTAATGGGAATGCTGAGCCAAATGGTAGTTCTATTTTAAATTTTTTGGGAAACCTATAAACTGTTTTCCACAGTGGCTGAACTAATTTACACTCCCACCAACAGTGTGTAAGCATTCTCTTTTCTCTGCAGCCTTTATTAACAGATATTCTGAAGGGTGTGAGATGGTATCTCATGTGATTTTAATTTACATTTCCTTGATGATTAGTGATGATGGACATTTTTAAATATGTTTGTTTGCTGCTTCCATGTCTTCTTTTGAGAAGTGTCTGTTCATGTCTTTTGACCATTTTTTAACAGGGTCATTTGTTTTTTTGCTTGTTCTATTGTTTCAGTTATTTAAAGACTCTGGATATTAGTCCTTTGTTGGGTGCATAGTTTGTGAATATTTTCTCCCATCCTGTAGGTTGTATGTATACTCTTTTGATGGTTTCTTTTGCTGTGCAGAAGCTGTTTAGTTTAATTAGGTCTCACTTGTCAACTTTCGTTTTCATTGCAATTGTTTTTGAGGACTTACTCATAAATTCTTTCCCAAAGCCAATGTCCAAAATGATGTTTTCTAGGTTTTCTTCTAGGATACTTACAGTTCGATGTCATGCATTTAACTCTTTGATACATCTCGAGTTAATTTTTGTATATAGTGAAAGGTAGGGGTCCAGTTTCTTTCTTCTGCATATGGCTAGCTAGCTATTCTAGCACCATTTATTGAATAGGGAGTCCTTTCTTGATTGTTTATTTTTGTCGACTTTGTCAAAAGTTAAATGGCTGTGGGTGCATGGTTTTACTTCTGGGTTCTGTATTCTGGTTTTAGATTGACAGAAAATTGCAAAGATAGTACCAAGAATTCTAATATGCCCCTCACACATATTTCCCTAATAAAATCTCTTGATATTATGAAATTATTACTAATATATTACTAGTAAGAAAAGCCTGCACTTTATTCAGATTTCATTAGTTTTTACCCAATGGCTTTTTTTTTTCCTCTTACAGGATCCCATCAGAATACACATTGCATTTAGTAGTCATGTCTCTTCAGGGTCCTTGCTTTTGACTTTTTTATGACTTTGAAAGTTTTAAGTAGTACTGGCCAGGTTGTTTTGTAGAATGTCCTTCAGTTGAGATTTTTCTGCTGTGTGTGTGTGTGTGTGTATGTGTGTGTGACTGTACTGGGTTTATGTGGTCTTCCAGAGGAAGACCACAGAGTGAAATTGCCATTCTTATCACATCGTATCAAGAGAAAACTACCAGCATGACTTATTACCATTGATAATAACCTTGATTACCTGTCTGAGATAGAGTTTTTCAGAATTCTTCATTGTAAATGTATCTTTTTCTGTCCAGACTATGTTTTTAAGAAGTATGTCACTATGCCCAATGCCAATTATGCAGTTGAAAACTGTGCTTTACTGTGTGAGGGAAGGCTATCTACATAAATTATTTAGAATTCTGTTAACATAGATTTATCTATTTTCTCAATTTATTATTTATCTGGTCATTTTGATAAATCACTATGGATGCATATATATTTATTTTATACTTTGGGATATAATCCAATACTATCTTATATATTTTACTGGTGAAATGGTTCCAGTTTTGGCTATTGGGAGCTCTTTCTGTGGACTTCAGTGTCACTTTTAAATACTCTAATATAGTAGGGTTTTTTTGTCGTTGTTGTTTGTTTGTTTTGTTTTGTTTTTTGCAGCACCTCAGCCTCTGGCACTAACATACCTTTCAGGCTGATCTTGAATATTTCCTGCCAGTTTAAGAATCAGACATTTCCCCTAGAAGTTCTGCTTGCCTTTATTAGAGAATGGTACTAGAAATCAAAATCTGGGTTCTAGATGTGCAAAGTAGTGGTGCTTTCTAGGCCTTCTCAGCTAGGAAGGAAACGTGTGTATACATGCCTGTTAATATACACATAGAGGCATACCTTGGTGATACTGGGAGTTTGGTTCTAGATACTGCAATAAAAGACCACGTATTCGGTACAGTGTACTCTGCTCCAATGACGGGTGCACCAAAATCTCAGAAATCATCACTAAAGAACTTACCCATGTAACCAAAAGCCAGCTGTACCCCAAAAACTATTGTAAAGTCAAACTAAAAAATAAAAAGATAAAAAAGAGAATATCACACTAAAGTAAGTCTTGTAAATTTTGGTTTATGAAAATATCTATACGGAAGTGCATATACAAGTTATATTTAAAATATACTATAGTCTATTTATGCATGCAATAGGATTATTTCTTAAAAATGTACATACCTTAATTAAAAATACTTAATTGCTAAAGACACTGACAATTATCCTAGCTCTCAGTGAGTCATAATCTTTTTGCTGGGATAGAGTTTTGCCTCAATGTTGATGACTACTGACTGATTAGAGTTGTGGTTACTGAAGGCTGGGGTGGCTGGGGCAATTTCTTAAAATAAAACAACAGTGAAATTTGCCACATCTATTGGCTCTTCCTTTCATGAAAAAATTTTCTGTAATGTGATGCTGTTTAATAGCATTTTGGACATCTTTCAATATTGGAGTCAATTTTCTCAAATCCTGCTACTGATTTATCAACTAAGTGTACATAATATTCTAAATTCTTTGTTGTCATTTCAAGAATGTTCACAGCATCTTCACCAGGAAGAGTTTCCTTTGCAATAAGCCACTTTCTTTGCTCTTCCATACAAATCAGCTCCTCATGTATTCATGTGTTTTCAGGACATGACAGCAACTCAGTCGCATTTTCAGGTTCTAGTTATTTATTTATTTATTTATTTATTTATTTATTTATTTATTTTGAGATGAAGTCTCACTCTGTTGCCAGGCTGGAGTGCAATGGCACGATCGTGGCTCACTGTAACTGCTGCCTCTCAGGTTCAAGTGATTGTCCTGCCTCAGCCTCCCAAGTAGCTGGGACTACAGGTGCGCACCACCACACCCAGCTAATTTTTGTATTTTTAGTAGAGATGGGTTTTCTCCATGTTGGCCAGGCTGGCCTTGAACTCCTGACCTTGTGATCTACCCGCCTTGGATTCCCAAAGTGCTGGGATTATAGGTGTAAGCCACCATGTCCAGCCCAGATTCTACTTCTAATTCCAGTTCTCTTGCTATTTCCACTGTTTGTTATTGTTTCCTACACTGAAAACTTGAAGCCCTCAAAGTCCTCCATGGGGATTAGAATCAACTTTTTCCAAACTCCTGTTAATGTTGATATTTTGGCCTCTCCCATAAAGCAGAAATGTTTTTTTAATGGCATCTAGAGTGGTGAATCCTGTCCAGAAGGTTTTAAATTGACTTGGCCCAGATCCCTCGTAGGAATGACTATTTTTGGAGCTATCACCTTACAAAATGTATTTCCTAATAACAAAACTTGAAAGTTGAAATTACTCCTTGATCCATGGGCTTCAGAATGGATATTGTGTTAGGAAGCATGAAGATAACATTAATCTTATTTTACATCTCCATTCAGGCTCTTGGGTGAGCAGGTGCATTGTCAATGAGCAGTAACCTTTTGAAAGGAATCTTGTTTTCTAAGCAGTATGTCTCAACAGTGAGCTTAAAATATTTAGTAAACTACACTGTAAACAGATGTCCTGTCATCCAGGCTTTGTTATTCTATTCCTAGAGTACAGGTAGAGTAGAATTAGTTTAATTCTTAAGGTCGCTAGCATTTTCAAAATGGTACACAGACATTGGTTTCAACTTAAAGCCACCAGCAGCATTAGCCCCTAATAATAGAGCCAGCCAGTTCTTTGAAGCATTGGAAACAGACATTGACTTCTCCTTTCTAGCTGTGAAAGTCCTAGAAGGCATCCAGCAGAAGGCTATTTTGTCTACAGTGAAAATTTGCTGTTTGGTGTAGTCACCTTCATCATTTATCTTCACTAGATTTCTTAATAACTTCCTGCAACTTCTCTATCAGCACTTACTGCTTCACCTTGCATTTTTATGTCATGGAGATGGCTTCTTTCCTTAAACCTCGTGAACCAACCTCTGCTAGCTTCCAACGTTTCTTCTGCAGTGTCCTCATTTCTCTCACATTTCATAGCATTGAAGAGAGTTAGGGCCTTGCTCTGGATTAGGCTTTGAATTAGGCTTTGGATTGAGGGGATGCTGTGGCTGGTTAGATCTACTCAGACAACTAAAACTTTCTCCATATCAGCAATAAGCTTGTCTCACTTTCTTACCATTTGCATCTTCACCTGAGTAGCACTTATAATTTCCTTCAATAACTTTTCTTTTAAATTTACAACCTGGCTAACTGCTTGTGCAAGAAGCCTACATTTTGCCCTATTTTGCCTTTCAATACCCCTTCCTCACTAAGTTTAATAAGTTCTAAGTTTTGATTTAAAGTGAGAGGTGGGTGAATTTTCCTTTCACTTGAACACTTACAGGTCATGACAGCATTATTACTTGGCCTAATTTCAATAATGTTATGTCTCAGGGAGTAGGAAGGCCTGCAGAGAGGGAGAGAAATGAGGAAATGAACAGTCCGTACAACAGTCAGAACACACACATTTATCAATTAAGTTTGCTGCCTTATACAGGTGTGATTTGTGGCACCCTATAATTATAATAGCAACATCTAAGATCACTTATCATCAAGAGGCTGATGCAGGAGGATCACTTGGACTGGGAGGTGGAGATTACAGTGAGCTGAGATCACACCACTGTACTCTAGCCTGGGTGACAGAGTGGAACTCTGTCTCAAAAAACAAACAAACAAAACCCAAAAAACAAAAAACACTGATCACAGGTCACCATAACAGATACAATAATATCTGTTAAAATAGTGTCTGCTAAATAATATCTGAAAAAAAATCCATTTTTCAAGTAGTTTGACTAACTGAAAAAGTCAAAATATTGTTGAAATTACCAAACTGCAACCCAAAGACACAAAATGAGCACATGCTGTTGGAAAAAAATAACACTCTGATAGACTTTCTCCACACAGGCTTGTTACAAACCTTCAATATATGAAATATGCAATATCTGCAGAGGTCAGTTAAGTCAAGCACAAGGAAACAAGGTGTATTTGTATCTATTCATACACATTTCTATATGTAACTATTATTAGCTACTCCTGAGTTTATACTGCTGTCTCTAACTCAACCCTTTATCACATGAAACACCACAGCCTCCTCCCCTTGCTCATCTCATTCTAACAAATGGTTATATTATCTGTCATTCATTTATTTAATTTTTAAAATCTAGTATATGTGTAGAGCAGTATCAGAATAAGCCACTCCACAGTGGGAAACAATTTTATCAGGTAGAGTAGAAGAATTATGCTGAGTCTCTTTCCCCTTTGTCTTACAGACCTTAAGTGAAGTTGCTTCAAACATTTGAAATACAGTAAGATTCTGTTGTCACGTTCTGCATTTTGTCATATCTCTCAACCTCCTAAGTTGTTTTTATTCTAAGATTTTCACACACTAAAGTTAACTCTTTGATTGTAAATTCAATGGGTTTTGACACCTGCACAGTATCATGTATATAGCCACCATTACAATGTCATACAGAATAGTTTCAGTGCCCTAAAAAATCCTCTAGGATCCATCTGTTCCTACTATCCTGGCCATGGCCTTCAGGAAGCCATGGATCATTTCACTGTTTCTTTAGTTTTTCCTTTAACAGAATGCCAAGTAATTAAAATTGTGAAAATCTAGCCTTTTTAGATTGGCTTTTTTCACTTAGCAAGGTGCTTTTAAGATTTATGACTTTTTTCCTGGCTTGAAAGCTCTTTTCTTTTTGTTATTGAAGAATATCCCATTATATGGATGCAGTATAATTTGTTTATCCATTCACCTGTTGAAGGGTATCACACTTGCTTCTACTATTTGTCAATTATTATATGAAGAGCTATAACATTTCCATGCAGGTTTATGTGTGGACATATTTTTAGAAATCAATTGGCTCAGAAAGCAGTTTCTGAATTATATGGAGAGACTATCTTTAGCGTCGTAAGAAACTGCCAAACTGTCTTCCAAAGTGGCTATACCATTTTGTGTATATCCCTGTAGTAAATGAAAGTTCCTGTTGCCCTACATGCATGCCAACGTTGTCATGCATTGACATAAAAAGTAATTGTCAAGCTCAAGGTTATTTTATACTCTGCTTTCTTTTAGAATTTTTATAGTATTGCATTTTAAATTTAGGTCTATTATGAATTTTGAGTTCATTTTTGTGAAAGGGGTAACACATCTAATTTAATTTTTATTTTTTGCATATGACTTTCTAATAGTTTCAGCACATTTGTCAAAATCTTATCAATTTCCCATTGAATTGCCATTGCTTCTTTGTTGATCAGTTGATTATATTTATGTGGAGCTATTTCTGGTCTTTTTGTTCTCTTCCATTGATTATGTGTATTCTTTTGCCAACACCATGCTGCCTTAATTATTGTACTTAATTGTAAGTCTTGAAATTGGGAAACATGAGCCCTTTCACTTTTTCTTTCCCAATATTCTGTTGCAATTTAAAGTCTTTTGCTGTTTCATATAAATTTTAAAATCACTTTAAAATATCTACAAAATAGCTTTTTGGATTTTGATGGGAATTTCATTAAATTCATTGACCAGTTTGAGAAAATCAGCATCTAAGCAATGTTGAGTCCTCGAATCCATGAACACGGAAAATCTATTAATTTAGATTGTCTTTGCTCTATCAGCAGAGCTTTGTAGTTTTCCACATATAATTCTGTACATAAATTGCTAAATTTTGACCCAGGTACATCAATTATTTGGTGTTATTATAAACAGTATTGTTTTTCTAACTTCAAATTTAAATTGTTTATTGTTGGTAAGTAGAAAGCAATTAACACTTGTATATTAAATGTCTATCCTTCTACTTTGCTATACTTCTTTATTAGTTCTAAGAGGTTTCGTGTTTTGTCTTGGTTTTGTTTCTGGTAGATTTTTTGATATGGTGGGTTTGTTTGGATTGCAAACTTTGACTCATACATGCTTAACTGGAATAAATCTCATTTGGTGTGGTGTATAAATCTTTTTATACATTATTCAGTTTGATTTGCTAATATTTTGTTCACAATCATTGTAGCTATATTCATGAGAAATATTGCTCTTAATTTTTTTTGTAATGCTTTTAAAAACTTTTATGGGTGTTAGGTTAATTATGTTATCACACAATGAGTTACAAACTGTTGCCTCTCCTTCTGTGTTCTAGACAAAATAGTGGAGGATTAGTATTATTTCTTCATTAAATATGTGATAGAATTTACTAAGGAAACTCTCTAGATTTCGTGCTTTCTTTTTGTAATGTTATTATACATTCGTTAAATATCTTTAATATCATTTAATATCATTTGTTAAATATCTTTAATAAACATAGGCCATTTCATAATATCTATTTCTTCTTGTGGAAATTTACCCAGATCATGTAAGTTATCAAATCTGTGGGCATAGAGTTGTTCACAGTGTTCCTCTATTAGCCTTTTGGTATCCATGGGATCAGTAAGTATGATCCCTCTTTCATTTCTGACACTGGTAATTTGTATCTTTCTCTCTTTATTTCTTGGTGAGTTTCCTAGCAATTTCTCATTTTCTTTATCTTTTCAAAAAACAAGCATTAAGTTTCATTATTTTTTTCCCTGTTGTTTTGTGTGTTTGCTTTCCATTTCATTGATTTCCTCTGTAGTTTTTGTTATTTGCTTTCTTTTTGCTTTAGGCTTTGATTGCTGCTTTTTCTAATTTTGTATTGTGAGAGCTTAGATCATTGATTTTAACCTTCTTTACTAATACATGCATTCAATGGTATAAATTTATCTCTAAGCACTGCTTTTCCTGCATGTCATAAATATTGATAAGATATATTTTCACTTCTATTGAGTTCAAAATATTTTTAAACTTTCTTCAGACTTCTTAAGGACTCACATGCTATATAGAAGAGTACTGATTAACCTCCAAATATCTGGGGATTTTTGAGGTCTCTTTATTTTACTGATTTTTATTTTAAATTCTTCATTATCTGGGAACATATTTGTATAATAAATTTTTTTTTCAAAAAATAGTTAAAATTTGCTTTCTGGCATAGAATATAGTCTGCTTTTATAAATTTTCCATATAAGCTTGAAAAAAGTATATGTTTTGCTACCTGTAAATGGTACATTCTATAAAAGTCTATTATAACAATAGTACTGTTCAGTCCAACTATATTTTTAAACAACTGCTACCTGCTTGAACTATCAGTTTTTGAAAAAAATGCCATTATAGGCTACAGTTATAATAAACATATATTTCTTCTTTCAGTTCTATCAGTGTTTCTGCCACACATATAGTAACATGCTGTTGTTAGATTGTTTAATATTGCTATGTCTTCTTTGAGATTCTACTGGTTTATCTTACTTGATTCCTCACTTAATCATTATTTAATTCCCCTCCTTAGCTTTGGTAATTCTCCTTGCTCTAAGTCCTCTTTCTCTGTAATTAATATATCTCCTCCAGCTACCTTGATTAATGTTAGCAAAGTATATTTTCCTCCATCCCTTTACCTTAAACCTATAGGAGTCTTCATTTAAAATGGGTTTCTTGTAGAAGTTAGAGTTGGGTCTTTTATATTCCCTAGATAATCTGTCTTTTGGTTGTTATATTTATACCATTCAAATATAAAGTTATTGATGCAATTGAATTAATATCCACCATGTTTGTAACGTTTCTCTATTTATTGCTTTGATTCTTTGTTCCCCTCCCCCACTCTTTTTTAACTTCCTTGGTTTACATTAAGCATTTGAGTAAGCCCATTAAATCCTTCTTTTATTGTATCAATTATGCTTTTGAAAACAATTAGTGTTTGTCTTAGTTTCCATTATGCATTTTTAAAAATCGGTATGCATTTTCAGATAGCACTGTGCTGCTTCTTCATGTGTAGTGCAGGTACCTTTTAACAGAGTGTTCCCAATTCCTACCTCCCATCTCTTATGACATTACTATGATTTATTTTACTTATCCATACTCTTTAGTCACCCCACATATTGTTAGTACTATTATTTTAAACAAAGAGTTAAGTTGACAAGAATGAGAAAAACAAGATAGTTTATTTACTTTCATTTATTCTTTCATTGGGGTTCTCCTTTGCTTGTGTGGATCTGAGCTTCAGACTTCTGTAATTTTTCTAATCCCTGTAGGAATTCCTACATTTCTTGCAGTGCCGAGTTCCTGGCAAGGCATTGTCTACTATTGTTTGCCAGATTAAGTGTTTATTCCTCTACTTTAGAAGGACAGTTTTATGGGACATAGGCTTCTGTTGGTGTCGTTTTTGTTTTCAGCAATTGACATTATTCACTTTTCTCTCCTCTTGCTTTCTTGGGTTCTAAGGAGACCCAGTAGTCTCAGGACAGCACTCCCTGTTCCCCTGCTGCGTGTCCACCCCCACTACTGTCAGGGTTCCATACTGCAGTCAGGTTCTGCCAGGCATCCTGAAAACCTTCCAGAGGCTTCCCAGCATAGAAAAATGAGTGTAAAGTAATTATCTGGACTTCGGCAACTCCAATATTCAAAATTCATCTAGTTCCTCCTCCCTCTAACCCACCACGTGCCAGCCCCAACTCCCCCACTTTTGTTGGGGCTCACACTCACCTTAAGACCTTTGTCCTTGTTGTCATCTCTTCATGCATTTTTCTTCTCTGATCTCTTCATGGTTTAAATTCTTGTCATTCAGATCTTAGATTAAAAGCCTCCTTATTGACCAGGCATGGTGGCTCACACCTGTAATCCCAGCACTTTGGGAGGCCAAGATGGGCAGATCGCTTCAGGCCAGGAATTTGAATTCAGCCTGGCCAACAGGGTGAAACGCTGTCTCTACTAAAAATACAAAAATTAGCCAGGCGTGGTGGCGTATGTCTATAATCCCAGCTGCTTGGGAGGCTGAGGCAGGAAAATGGCTTGAATTGGGAGGCGGAGGTTGCAGTGAGCCAAGATGGTGCCACCGCACTCCAGCCTGGGCAAGAGAGAGACTGTCTCAATAAATAAACAAACAAATGATTTTCCTTATCAAGGAAACTTTCTCTAGTAAGTCACATAATAGAAGCCGTTTGCCATTTTGAGCTACCCAGCACCACATAAACATTCTTATATGAGGGAACATTCTAAGAAAATTGGGAAATAGGTCCTTGTCTAGAACAACAAAAATGAATGGAAAGAATATAAATTCCCCCACTAAGTTCTCTACGAAACAGAATGTTAACAAAGCAACAAAGTTTAGCCGAACCTAATACTCCCAGTAATGAACTTTAATCCTAAGAAATAAGAGTGAAATGTCAGCATGAGATTATGTTCTGTGACAGAATGGCCAAGACATTGTGTCCAGAATTGGTTCTTTCTGGTGGGTTCTTGGTCTCGCTGACTTCAAGAATGAAGCCACAGACCCTCGAGGTGAGTGATATAGTTCTTAAAGATGGTGTGTCTGGAGTTTGTTCCTTCACATGTTCAGATGTGTCTGGAGTTTCTTCCTTCTGGTGGGTTCGTGATATTGCTGAATTCAGGAGTGAAGCCGCAGACCTTCGCAATGAGTGTTACAGCTCTTAAAGGTTGTGCGTCTGGAGTTGTTTGTTCCTCCTGGTGGTTTTATGGTCTCGCTGGCTTCAGGAGTGAAGCTGTAGACCTCTGCAGTGAGTGTTACAGCTCTTAAATGTGGTGCGTCTGGAGTTGTTCATTCCTCCTGGTGGATTCGTGGTCTTGCTGGCTTCAGGAGTGAAGCTGCATACCTTCACGGTGAGTGTTGCAGCTCATAAAGGTAGTGCGGACCCAAAGAGTGAGCAGCAGCAAGATTCATTACAAAGAGCTAAAGAACAAAGCTTCTACAGCATATAAGGGGACCCGAGGTGTTGCTGCAGGGGGCTCTGGTGGCCAGCTTTTATTCCCTTATTTGGCCCCACCCACATCCTGCTCATTGGTTCATTTTACAGAGAGCTGATCAGTCCATTTTACAGAGTGCTGATTGGTCCATTTTTACAGAGTGCTGATTGGTGCATTTACAAACCTTTAGCTAGACACAGAATGCTGATTCGTGTGTTTTTACAGAGTGCTGATTGGTGTGTTTACAAACCTTTAGCTAGACACAGAGTGCTGATTGCATTTACAATCCTTTAGCTAGACAGAAAAGTTCCCCAAGTCCTCACCCGACCCAGAAGCCCAGCCGGCTTCACCTCTCAACATCAGTGCCACAGTATAAATGTCCAGGTGTCAGCCCTGGTAGAAATATCTAAGCAAGGCATTGTTTAAAAATCACATAATTTTTTTTTTTTTTTTTTTTTTTTTTGTGGAGACACCCTTGTTCCTATCAGACTGTGTTTCGATAGCCATTGCTTCAATTTTATGAGCTAATACCTTTGCAATATACTTATAGTCTATGTAAATTAAAAACTGTCATCTATGTATAATACTACATAGGAAATAATACTAAATAGGAAACAGCAAGATATTACTACAACCTTATTAGAATGGCTACAATTCAAAAAAATTAAGCATACCAAATGCTGGCAAAGATGCAGAGCAGCAGAAACTCATTCACTGCAGCTAGAAATGCAAAATGGCACAGCCACTGTGGAAGGGAGTTTGACAGTTTGCTACCAAGTTATGTACTATCTTAGCATACAATGCCATATGCCCACTCATAAGTATTTATCCAAGATAAATACAGACATGTTCATACCAAAACATATACAGGAATGTTCGTAGCAGCTTTATTCATAACCAACAGAAACTGAAACCAAGAAAGAAGTCCTTCAACATATGAATGAAAAAGCAAACTGTGGTAAAATGAAATACTATTTTGGAATAAAAAGAACACAGACTACATGACCCTATATGTAGAAATCCCTAGAGTCCATAAAGCAAAGTTAGAACTAATAAATTTAGCAATGTTGGCAGATTGAAAATTGACACATAAAAATCAGTTCGATTTCTATACACTAACAATAAACTACCTAAAAACATTAAAAGAAATTTTATTTAAAATAGCATAAAAATAAAATATTTAGGATTAAACTTAATGAAGGAGGCAAAAGATTTTTACAAAGAAAACTCAAAAATATTTCTGAAATTAAAGAAAGTACAAGTAAATTGGAAGACATCCTATATTCATGGATTGGGAGACAATTTTTATTAATATATCAGAACTACCATTGTAATTTACAGAGTTGGTGTGATCTCTCAAAATTATGATGGTGTTTTTCCAAGAAATAGAAAACTCCATTCTAAAATTTATATGGAATTGCAAGAGGCACCAAAGAGCAAAAGTTATATTGAAAACCAGGAACAAAATCAGAGGCATTACACTTCCTGATTCCAAAACTTATTACAAATCTACAGTCAAAACAATGTGGTAATGATATAAAGACAGGTGTCACATTGTAGATGCGATGAAGAGAATAGTTAGCTCAGTAAACGAATTTAAATAAGATTTTAAAGACTATTCAATTAGGAAATATAGTCTTTTCAACAAATGGTGTTGGGAAAACTGGATATCTATATGTGAAAAAAATAAACTGGACCATTCCATCATACCATATAAAAATTAACTCAAAATGGATGATTAAAGATCTAATAAGACCTAAAAAAATGCTAAACTCATACAAGAAAACAGAGAAAAGCTTCATACCATCAGATTAGGCAAGGAATTTTTGGATGGAACAGCAAATCAGAGGCAACAACTGAACAGACAGATAAATTGTACTAAATCAAAATGAAAAACTTCTGTGCATCAAAGGACACAGTCAAGAGAGTGAAAAAGGCAACCTATGGAATGGCATAAAATATTTGTAAATCATATATCTGATAAGAAGTTAATATTCAGAATATATAAACAACTCCTACATTTAACAACAACAACAAAAAACCTTACCCAATTAAAAACTGTCTAAAAGACTTGAATGGACATTTCTCCAAAAAATATACACAAATGGCCAATAAACATATGAAAAAATGCTCAACACCCTAATCATTAGGGAAATTCAAATCAAAACCACAAAGTGATATTCTCACACCAGTTAGGAATGCCACTATTAAAAACAAAATCAAAACAGAAAACAAGTGTTGGCAAGTGATATGGTTAGGCTTTGTGTCCCCAACCTAATCTCATCTTGAATTGTAATCCCCATGTTCCCCAAGTGTCAAGGGAGAAACCAGGTGGAGGTAACTGAATTATGGGGGTGGTTTTCCCCATGCTCTGCTCATGAGATCTAATGATTTTATAAAGAGCTTATCATTAGATCAGGAGATCTGATGATTTTATAAAGGGCTCTTTCCATTTCACTTGGCACTTCTCCTTCCTGCTACCTTATGAAGAAGATGCCTTGCTTCCCCTTCACCTTCTGCTGTAACTGTAAGATTCCTGAGGGCTCCCTAGCCATGCTGCACTGTGAGTCAATTAAACCTCTTTCCCTTAAAAATCACCCAGTCTCAGATATATCTTTATAGCAGTGTGAAAATTGACTGACACAACAAAGATGTAGAGGAATTAGGACTCCTGTGCACTATTGGTGGAAATGTAAAATGGTATAGCCATGATGAAGAACAGTATGATGGTTCCTCAAAAAGTTAAAAACATAGCTACCATATGATCCAGAGTGTCTCCTCTGGGTTTATATTCAAAAGAATTGACAGCAGTTG
This sequence comes from Hylobates moloch, assembly GCF_009828535.3. NCBI lineage: Eukaryota > Metazoa > Chordata > Mammalia > Primates > Hylobatidae > Hylobates > Hylobates moloch. Next base: position 49,129,875 of record NW_026652284.1, on the reverse strand, counting down.
TGAAGAGATGCTTGCAATCCCATGTTCATGGAAGCATTTTTCACAATAACCAGGAAGTGGAGGCAATCCAAATGTTCATTAACAGATGAATGGATAAACAAAATGTGATATATACTTGCAATGGAATATTATCCTCCCCCCAAATGGAAGGAAATCCTTTTACATGATACAACATGGATAAACCTTGATGACATTATGTTGAGTTAAATAAGCCAGTCACAAAACAATAAATCCTGTATGACACCACTTATATGGGGTACTAGAGTAATAAAACTCATAGAAGCAGAAAATAGAGTGGTGTTTTCCAGAGCAGGGGGAAGAAGGGAACAGAGGGTTATTGTTTTAGGGGTATAGAGTTTTAGTTTGTAGTTTTTTTTTTTTTTTTTTTTTTCTTTTTCCCACTGGCTCCAGCACAGCGGTGCAACGGCTCCATGGAGTATAGAGTTTCGGGTTTTAGAGTTGAAGACATAATGAATGTTTGTTGCACAACAATTTGAATATACTTAAAACTGCTGCACACTTAAAAATGATTAAGATGGAAGAAAACCTAGGCAATAACATTCAGGACATAGGCATGGGCAAGGACTTCATGTCTGAAACACCAAAAGCAATGGCAACAAAAGCCAAAATTGACAAATAGGATCTAATTAAACTAAAGAGCTTCTGCACAGCAAAATAAACCACCATCAGAGTGAACAGGCAACCTACAGAATCGGAGAAAATTTTTGCAACCTACTCATCTGACAAAGGGCTAATATCCAGAATCTACAATGAACTCAAACAAATTTACAAGAAAAAAACAAACAACCCCATCAAAAAGTGGGCGAAGGATATGAACAAACACTTCTCGAAAGAAGACATTTATGCAGCCAAAAAACACATGGAAAAATGCTTATCATCACTGGCCATCAGAGAAATGCAAATCAAAACCACAATGAGATACCATCTCACACCAGTTAGAATGGCGATCATTAAAAAGTCAGGAAACAACAGGTGCTGGAGAGGATGTGGACAAATAGGAACACTTTTACACTGTTGGTGGGACTGTAAACTAGTTCAACCATTGTGGAAGTCGGTGTGGTGATTCCTCAGGGATCCAGAACTAGATATACCATTTGACCCAGCCATCCCATTACTGGGTATATACCCAAAGGATTATAAATCATGCTGCTATAAAGACACATGCACATGTATGTTTATTGCGGCACTACTCACAATAACAAAGACTTGGAACCAAGCCAAATGTCCAACAATGATAGACTGGATTAAGAAAATGTGGCACATATACACCATGGAATACTATGCAGCCATAAAAAATGATGAGTTCATGTCCTCTGTAGGGACATGGATGAAGCTGGAAACCATCATTCTCAGCAAACTATTGCAAGGACAAAAAACCAAACACCACATGCTCTCACTCATAAGTCGGAATTGAACAATGAGAACACATGGACACAGGAAGGGGAACATCACACACTGGGGCCTGTTGTAGGGTGGGGGGAGGGGGAAGGATAGCATTAGGAGATATACCTAATGTAAATGACGAGTTAATGGGTGCAGCACACCAACATGGCACATGTATACATATGTAACAAACCTGCACATTGTGCACATGTACCCTAAAACTTAAAGTATAATACTAATACTAATAATAATAATAATAATAAGGAGCATGCAGTGGCAAAAAAAGAAAAAATGATTAAGATGGTACATTTTATATGTAATTTGTCACAATTAAAATTTTTAAAAAATCATGACAAATCACATAAAAATTCAGATATGTGGCTCTTCATTTAAAAATCAGAAGCTCTGGAAACTGTGGGCCTCCACTGTTTCTCAGATATTTCACAGATTCCAGTTATCCTCCTCCTTGTCCATTTGCCTACCTGACTTCTGTAGATTCCTGAATGGCAATGCTGAAATGGCCAAATGCCAGAGTCAGACACCATATCCCTGTGTTCCTTCACATGCTATAGTAGATCCCAGTAAAATTCAACCATATCATAAGCATCTCTTTACCGGCCTCCCAGTAAAACCAAGAGGCAATGGTGACAATAATGCTGTCTTTCACACCATGGTTTGTGCTCCTAGAGTAACGCCTGGGAAAAACAAGATAACTAAAAAGTTTGCTGAATAGAAAGATTTCCAAAAAAAATCATTTTAGAAGTTTGGAAAATCCCAGGATGGAAGGAAAATGTGACAACATAATATAAATGCATTACAAAGAAGGTGCTGACTTTGGAAATGAGGAAAAGTTGTAGATTAAAGGCAAATAAACTACATAAATACTGTACAGTAGTCCCCTCCTTACCCATTGTCAACAATGGTACAAAAATGTGAAGTGGAAAATTTCAGAAATAAACAAGTCATACATTTTACATTGTGCACTGCTCCGAGTAGCATGACTGGAGCACTGCTCCAGTCCCCCATGGACTTGAATTATCCCTCTGTCCAGCATATCTAGATTGTATACACTACCCACTTGTTAGACACTTAGTAGCCATCTTCATTATCAAATTGACTGTCAAAGTATCTCAGTGCTGTTTTCAAGTCGCCCTAATTTTACTTAATTATGGTTCCAAAGTGCAGGAGTAGTGATGCTAGCATATTATTATAATTGTTCCATTTTTATTGTTATTAGTTGCTGCTAATATCTTACTGTGCCTAGTATATCAATTAAACTTATTCATAGTTACATATGTACAGGAAAAACATGGTATATATAGGGTTTTGTACTATCTGGTGATTTCAGGAATTACCTGAGTGTCTTGGAACATATGCCCTTTGAATAATGGAGGACTACTCTACTCAGCTGATAAAGTTGTTTTTCATGGATTATGGGTTAAAAATTTCTGAAACTGCTATACAAGTACACTGTATTTGAACTATTAAAACATATTGGATGGCAGAGCTAGGTTTCTCACCGCTGGAGTGGGAGGTTACAGATAAGCATGGGGAAAAGATTAGAATGGTCTGTGTGGTAATGGATAGGATACAGTTGGGAGATGTCATTATGAGCTCCTGTTTTGCCTAAATTAGATATAAGTCATTGCACATAGAAACATTTATACACTTATGTAAATAAACAGGTTTATAAACCTACTAGATTTTTCTTGCTCTCCCAGCTGGAGGGCTTAGAAGGTACTGTCACTCCAGTGGAAATGAGCACACCTAGTACCTAGATCTTGGTATCTAATACTTTTCTCCAGTAAAGAGAAATGGATGATTCAAGGGCTGGGGCAGGACATATACAAAATGAGCCTGTAACACACACAAACACACACACACACACACACAAAGATAAACATACACACACAGTATTAATAGGGCATGTCAAAGGAGCAAAGGAACCAACTGAAAGAGCCCCAAATGGCCAAAGCTGAAACCATCTGAACAACAAAATAAATCAGGTAATATTGGATTTTAATTCATTATATGAAATACATATCTATGAGTCCTCGGTGACATAGATGATTGAATAATTAAACTGGGGAAGAATAGAAAAATCTGTGCAGAAGAATTTCAAATAATTCATGCAGATAGGCTGTGCTCATGGAGGTGAAATATAACTTGCCACTTCTTAAGTATGGGCTGTCCATGCTGACTTCCTTATGAAGAATGCAGTGTGAAAAGGAGGGGTGGGGAGAGGAAATTTAGCATGTAGAAACCTGACAACACGGCCTCAGCAAGTTTATCAAGGATAATATCCACAATGAGAGTCCTATCGATAGCATGTACACTTGATGTGATATGAGGAAAATGACACTTTACTTCTGTGATCCCCTTCCCCAGATCACATATACCTAGTCTAATTATGAGAAAAAAAATCAGAAAAAATACAATTCAGGAATATACTACAAAATACCTGACCAGTACATCTCAAACAGTTAAGGTCTTCAAAAACAAGAAAATCTGGAGAAATTGTCAAAGACAAAAGAAGCCTAAATAGAACAACTAAATGTAATGTGATATCCTGGATGAGATCCTGGAACTAGAATAAAGACAGGGGAAAAACTAAGGAAATCTGAATGAACTATGGACTTTGGTTAGTAAGAATGCATGGATACTGACTCATTAACTGTGGCAAGTGTACCATAGTAATGAGGGATGTTCATATAGGAAACTGGATGTGGGGTACATGGGAACTCTCTGTGATGTCTTTTCAAGTTTCTGTATATCTAAAACCGTGTTAACACAACCGTTCTATTTTTACAAACAATACATTGTATTTACAATGATCTCATTTTTTTCCTTTTTTGTTTACTTTTATTTATTTTTCTCTCTCTCCTCTCTGGAATGTCAGCTCTTTGAGAGTGAAAGTTATTTCTCTTTTATTCAAAGTGTTGTGTATTGATATAATGCTAATGGGCAATACATATATGGGTACAATGAATGAAATACTGAAATATCCTCTCTGCTGTAATCTAGATGCCCCATTAATTTCAGAAAGAGCTCTCCTCCTCTCCTGTAGATTTTGCTTCCTTCTTCTTTTCTGTTTTCAAATAATCCTCTCTACTTTCATATTCGTCTGGCATATCAGCTCTTCTACCAGCTTCAGGAAGGAACCTCCAGACAGCAGCCCTTGGTTTACCTATGTTTGTACACATAAAACCATGGGATTAAAGGTGGATCAACACAATCTGGATTTCAACCTATTTTGAAAATATTCATTTAAAAATTATTTGGACTTTAAGTCATCCCTAATATATTTCTATACTTGATGCTTTAGGATGAATCTTGTATTATTTTTAATGACAGGTGTTTGGATTCCAACCTATCTATTTATGCATATTACCAATTGTAGATTTCTGAATAAGCAATACAATTTGATAAGCTAAAATTAAAGTTCCTTCTTGTTCCCAAAATTCCCAGTTTATTATCAATCGTTTCACTCTGCTAACCACTGAAGACACTTCCTAATCACTAGTTTTCGTTTTTGAATTCTAACATTTCTGGGATAACTCCTCTTTTGCTATGAATTGTAAACTATATTCATTGGACATATATTTTCAAATTTGCTTTCCTTCTCTTTCTCTGAGTAAAGTAGTGCATGTGTGTGGCTGAAACTATCTTTGTTTTTCTTAGGGATTCATCTTATTCCAGACAGCTATGTTATTGAAATGTTGGGTATGTTCTGGAGTTTTTATTATGGTCCTTGAAATGAGAAAGCAAATGGGTACATATGGTCAGATACTTTTAAGTCTATTTCACTGGAGTGCCATATATTTATTGAATAATTTTGTTGAATAAAATATTTCTCTTATAGGAATACATAGATATCCCATAATAAAACATTTTATATGAAATTCCCCTTATTTTAATTAATGTAATACTTTTTCTAGTAACCAAAGGTAATATTTATTAAGTAAATACAAACTTCCAAGCTCCTCTCTAAGTAGTAAAACACATAATCTTCATAAAACTGCTAGACAGATATGATTATTACTGTTATTTCATAGATGAGAAAGATGTAATCTGGAGAGATTAAATCAATTGCCCAGGGATATACAGCTGTCAGACTATGGAAATAGAATTGAAACTAATAGAATCTAGCTCCCAAGCCCAAATTTTCACAAGTACATGCCATTTGAAGAAAGTAGTTTGGGGATGATTTTGTGATAATAATCTTTCTTCTGAGAATATAATGGGAATTAAAACACTTGGCTTTTTTTTTTCCTCCAAGAATGTTATAGAGCTTGGGCATTGAGGGACTCTTGTAAAATTATCCAGCTTTCTGCCAAGAATTTGAATCTCATCTGATGCCAAGTGTCTGACTGTTTTTAAGCATTCCAAATCTGTGGTGTGTAGTGTGTTAACAGAAAAATGCTTTATTTCCTACAGAATTTGAAATCAATTTTCTTAGTGCCTGTCTTCTGCTTACTTCCCCAACGGGGAATATTCTTGGCTTCTTTCTTTTCCCGTTGACGCTTTCCTCCACCTCCTTAATGCCTTTGATGCCTCATTTAGCTCTTCACCTACACAGAATTTGATTTCACAGGGCCTGAGACTTGTCTATCCCGGCTTTATTCTAACTCTGCCTGAGAGCCCTTCCTCTGCACTCACTGTGGAGTCTAGCCTTTTGTCTAGCACAGGGTGGACCCTGGGCCCCTGTGCCATCCTCCTCTTCAGCTGTCCCCCATGTCGGTGGTGGTGGGTTTCTACTGTTACATGTTACCTCACACTCCCCTGTTGAGGTTTTCCAAGACATTTCATGTTAAATTACCATTTGAAAAGCCTGAATTGTTTTCTATTGACTAGATCCTGACAATTACAAACGTTTGTCAATATTTCAAGTTTTCCTGGGCTCTTAATGAATGTTGCTGTATTTCTCCTTGTAGAGGTTCAGTAAATGTTAGTTGATTAGGATAATACGTTGGAGAAGAAAAGATACAAAAATAGACACAATATCAACCGAGGAGACTTGAAAATAGTGAGACCTTGTCTAACTGAGGATAGAGCGCCTCTGGCTAGAATTACATGTCAAACATCTTGAAATATAAGACTTACAATTTTTAAATAAAAATGTAAAATCATAAGTTTTAACATCTCAAAGCCTTTGCTGTAACAATCTTTAGTAAGTCACTCTCCTCCCACCATCTTGCATTCACCCCACCCGAATTTTAATTCGCTCTGATTGTGGAGCTTAAAATTAGTGATGGATGGTCATCATCTTTTTCTATTTTGAGACGCTTTCTAACATGAACAAATTTAATGTGACGACCAGGCTGTAATCAGGTGTGTGTAGTCTGTTTTGGAATGAATAGGACATTGTCATTCGATGACTTGAGATATCTCAAAAGTATACAGAGAGAAATATGTGTAAGGCCACTGCAATGGCTGGAGTGATAATACTTGGTTTATTTAAATTTATTTTCTGTTTAGCTGGAAAGCTGCTCAGGCTAATTAACAAGCTCCTGACATGTAGCATCACACAATCCAAGGAAGTAAATGGAAACAAATTGCTACTTAGTGCTGAAATAATTAGAGGAGTATCGTCTTTTGGCATGAAAATGTTAACAACATAAAAAAGTCCACCACACGTTAGTAATCTTTAAAGTGTTTCTTTCACAGCGACCCAATGTTGAAGGTTTGGTCAAAGAGGGTTTTGTATTCTTTACAAAATTATATTTGGATGATCATATATAAACTATATTGCATGATTTAATAATAAATTAGGAAAATATTTTGACTTTCACAACACAAATCAGCCTATACTTAACAATATTAAGTATTTCATAGAAAGAATTACAGGTTGTGAAAATGAAAGAATGAACAGTTGTTTTTATTGGGATGTAGCTCCAATAGAAGATTCAAAACTGTAATTACCACACTATTTTTATTAAAAACAAGCATTGAATATTCAGTGTACTCATCGTATCCTCTTGTATATAAAAAGTATTACTAAAAGTTGTTTCTTCTCCTAAATAATTTTATCATTTAAGGTGGCACAACCACAAAACAAGGCAGTAATAGTTCGAAGGCACAGCTGGTAAACATACAGAATAGGCCGGGTGTGGTGGTTCACGCCTGTAATCCCAGCACTTTTGGAAGGCGGGTGGATCCTGAGGTCAGGATCGAGAGCATCCTGGCCAACATGGTGGAACCTCGTCTCTACTACAAATACAAAAATTAGCCTGGTGTGGTGGCGGGCACCTATAATCCCAGCTACTCAGGAGGCTGAGGTGAGAGAATTGCTTGAACCCGGGAGACGGAGGTTGCAGTGAGCGGAGACCACGCCACTGCACTCCAGCATGGGTGACAGAGTGAGACTCCATCTCAAAAACAACAACAACAACAAAACATACGATATAAAGTATTATTAGATTCTACAGTGGACAATGTGTAACATTTGCCTTATTTGGGGATTTTTATACTATCTCCCTATAATTGTGCTCTGTGTATTCAAGGAATGTGACGATTTTATGTTTAGTGAGTAGCAAATAATTATGACCACAGCAAATGAAATTTAAAAACTTAACTGTTCTATGTTAAGAAAACACTGAGATTGCATTTTAAGGACAAGAGGACTGCACTTTGGATTCCTCTTACTCTAGATGTCATGAAATAAATCATATTGATTTCAGATACTTTTCCTCATCAATAATTGGAATAAAGTTATGTACTTCTACTTACATCAAGGAATGTTTTGATGATTGGTGTGAAAAATATCTATGAAATCCTTTTACGTCTCTTTCACAAATTAATATCAAAAAGAACACATGCTTTATTGCTCTTAATGGCTTCCCTTAGTGTGTAACGTTTTTGTTTTACTAATCAGTTTTGTGATTTCTGCAGAGTCATGGAAGTGAGATGGTCAATCCCAGCAGTGAATGGAAACAGTTTTGGTCCTGGATTTTCAGCCCTGCATGCAACATGTTATGGACATATTTATTCAGTCCCCAGTTTATGAAGTGAACGTAGGAACAGAATCAGCAGAGCTGTAGCCATTTCCCAGTCCAGTGATCTGACAAATTGCTGCCCCAATCAATCTGTCAAGATGTGTCTGTCATGCCTCCTCTTTCCTCCTACTAAGTTGTAGTTGTGGACTAGCTCTGTCTGGAGGCTCTGCTGCCCCAGGTTGCTATGGAGACCACAGTGATAGTAGATATGAAAGTAAAAGCTGCTCTTTTTCCTCCTCTTCTTACCAACAAACATGAACCGTTATCCTACCCCAGACTCCAAATATAAGTGAGGCAGGTAGGGTGAGAATGACCGGACTTCAAAGGCATGTGGGGCTTCCTTTCTAATCCTCCACATTGGCAGGAAGCCCAGCTTCCCCATCCCCGCCTACTTACCATCTGCTTTGCAAAGGAAATGTTTGTGAGAATTACCCTCCGTAGTTTTTGTAACACTGTCTCATTTGAAAGTATTACATGTGAGTTCTCACACTCTCATTGTGAGTTCGCAAACTCCCAATGAGCACTCATTCCTCTAAAATCCCCAACAGAGCATAACTCATTTCAATCTTAGGTCTGAAGTAAATAGCTTACAGATTATAAAATCAGCAATCATTTACTTCAATTAATTTAGAGAGTAGAGACACAGAGCTTGAATTCCCTGTTTCTACACAATTGCCGAGGACACATAGATGCAAGGATTCTAGGCAAGTGGCCTCTGCAAAATGCAATTATGAAACATGGAAGAGCTAATACTTTGGCACCAAACTATGCCTAATATATTGCCATTGATATGTGTACTTCCTACCTGGATGTTTCTTTGCATTGAGATAAAGATGCATTTAGTTTGGAGGAGAGTTGGTATGATGCTGACATCTGAGCCTGAAGCTCAGAGCATGAACACAAGAAATTTCCCAAAGATGTTTTATTTATTTATTTTTCTTATAATTCAGATACCAGGTGATGGGAATGCCCTTTGGGACTCTCTTGGAAAAGAAGCAAGCCTTGAAGTAGAATAGTAGACTAGAAAGAGGTCTGAGATAAAACAGAAAGGTGACAATATTATAATTAATATTGAACAGTCTCATAAAGTACATGCATCTTGTACAATTTGATAAATATCTTAGGGGTTTTTACAGTTATCCTATGTCTGACATTTTTGTGCATAGCAGACCTCTCTGAAGGCTGAAATTTAAAGTAATCATGAAGTGATAGAATGGATCTATGTATTTTTTTTTTTCATGTATTAAGCAACATATAAGGCAGACAGTTTTCTCCCTACTCATTTAGTACCTTATATTTGGGATATACACATCTATTTTTAAGTGTTTAAAATTACTGGACTCTCAAAAACCACTGTTTTCTCATGGTGGTACAGCTGTGTTTCTCCCTATGCAGGCTTCAGTCATCATGAAAGTGCTAGCACAGCTCACTCCGTGGTGGCCCCAACAATGCTGCTAATGGTATCAGGGTATTTATACTGTACTCAGTGTATATCAAAGGGGATGGCATTTAAAATTCAGAATAGCATGTTCAAATGACTCACGCAATGGACTGAAATGACAGTATATGGCAGGGAACAGTGTAAGCAATTCTACAATATTTACTTCTTAGTTCCATGTTGTGCAAACATTTTGTGATAATGTGCACAAACAAATATTTAGCAACTGTATTCTGCAGCTGCAAATCTAATGTGGGTGTGATAGGGGTTAGCTTTGTTTTTCAGATCTTTATAATTCTTTATGCTTGAAATAACCTATACAAAATTCTATTAAAATAAGGGTAAGTGCTATGAATTATTTCTTTTTCTTCACAAATTCTACTTAAATATGATACATAGTTTTCAAACTAAACATTTATATAGCTATGGTTTTACTATTATGAATTTAGAGTAAATATGTGTATAAGTTATTTTCATCTAATGTGGTTATATCAAATATGTATATATGTATGAGGCTTTAAGTAAACACTCTGGATTTTCTTTCTTTCTTTTCTCTTTTCCTTTCTCTCTCTCTCTCTTCCTTTCTTTCTCTTTCTTTCTTTCTTTTCTTTCTTTTCTTTCTTTCTTCCTTTCTTCCTTTTCTTGTTTCTACTCTTGTTGCCCAGGCTGGAGAGCAATGGCATAATCTCAGCTCACTGCAACCTCCACCTCCTGGATTCAAGCGACTCTCCTGCCTCAGCCTCCCAAGTAGCTGGGATTACAGGCATGTGCCACCATTCCTGGCTAATTTTTTGTATTTACTAGAGATGGGGTTTCACTATGTTGGTCAGGCTGGTCTCAAACTCATGACCTCAGATGATCTACCCGTCTCGGCCTCCCAAAGCGCTAGGATTATAGGGGTGAGCCTCCATGCCCAGCCTGGATTTTCTTTATGTTCTCCACTTCAGTATCCTGCCTGTATAAGAAATATGCTGGGCCCGGCACAGTGGCTCATGCTTGGAATCCTAGCACTTAGGGAGGCCGAGGCAGGTAGATCATGTGAGGTCGGGAGTTCGAGACCAGCCTGTCCAACAGGAAGAAACCCCATCTCTACTAAAAATACAAAATTAGCCGCATGTGTTGGTGCATGCCTGCAATCCCAGCTACTTGGGAGGCTGAGACGGGAGAATCACTTGAACCCAGGAAGGGGAGGTTGCAGCGAGCCGAGATCACACTGTCACACTCCAACCTGGGCAACAAGAGAGAGACTCCGTCTCAAAAAAAAAAAAAAGAAAAAAGAAAAAGAAAAGAAAAGGAAAGAAATACGCTATAACCTTTCAGTTTGTAAAATATGTCTTTTCTTCCCACCTGCAGGATTTGAACTGAGTACACTTCATTTCATGTGCAATGATTGCATTTGATAAATATACTCTCTGTCATTGAAGGAAGGTGGAGGGACATTCAACATGGGTCTGAATTAAGTATTTTGGGGCCTCAGTAAACATGTGATTACATTTGATTTGATAATGGAAACTTTGCTCGTTTGAGGAATTCACTGGTAGTCTCTGAGATATGACCAAGAGGGCACTGTAGAACCTTGTGGAAAAACTGCTGGGACCGGCAGGTTGTGGGTGCAGGGTTGCCCAGGTTTTGTTGGTTTCTTTGTTTGTTGTATCACACTGAGCAATGAGACAACTGTACCAAATTTCAGTGATGTCAGTATTATTAGCACAGAGGCTAAAAAAACACTTTGACTCCTTTTATGCAGACTAGATTTGGGCCTGGGTTTTTTACATAATGCTATTTACTTTTAAAAACTTTTCTTATTCCTTTTTTTTTCCTTTTAATTGGTTGTAAACATTTGTCTTCCCACCAGCTTAGAAGTCTCTAGAACTAAAGGGCTTTATCAACTTCATTTCTTCATTGCTTATTCTGTGTTACTTCATATGGTGTTTTGAATGTGATAGATATTTGATATATGTTTGCTGAGTTAATTTAAACTCTGCTTCTGGATGTCAAAAGAAAATATACACAAGTAAGTAACTTAAACAAATGGAGTCTTATCAATGTGGAAAGAAGCTACTTAGTCCATTCTATCTTGTTTTCTGTATCTAGATAGAGTCTTCCTTCTCAGAACTAGGGCTGTGAAGTGGTGCTGTGCAGCTGGGCTCTATAGATAAAGACGCATGAAGAAGTTGATAGATGATAATCATCCTGAAATTGCTATGAGAGTAAAATAGGTTTTTTTTAAGAAATTCTTCAAGATTTGCCACTGACTATTTTAAGAAAATGGCACAGTGGAAAAAAATGGAGAACTCATGTTTACATGTAGTTTTGTCAGTCTGCAATATATTAGGTGCTACGTTTGAGCAAGTCACTCAGTTTTTCAATGTTTCCAAAGAGTCTAGCATGCCCTTTACCTAAGTATCTGTATGGCACATATGCTTACCTCCTTCTATCCTTTGATTGGAAATCCTATCAATGGGTCCTACCTTCACTGATCTATTTAAAATAACTCTCCACACAGCTGTTCTTGGTTGTCTGCTCTGCCTGCCATTTTCCTTGCCTATGAGCACCTCTCAATGTCTCCCTTTCTGGGCTTGCATATTGTTTACTTCGTGCTCACCTAATGTCTGTCTTCCGTCATCTGCTCCTGCCCCTTGAAAATGAGCACTAGGCAATGACCATGATGACAGCAAGCCATGTTATTGACAGATGGGTTCCAAGATTCCAGCATGACAGTTGGCCCATAAAAAGTATTCACTAAATAGTCATTAATAAATAAATGTAACAAAGTCTTTTTTTATTATACTTTAAGTTCTGGGATAAATGTGCAGAACGTGCAGGTTTGTTACATAGGTATACACGTGCCATGGTGGTTTGCTGCACCCATCAACCCATCATCTACATTAGGTATTTCTTCTAATGCTATCCCTCCCATAGCCCCTCACCCCACAACAGGCCCCAGTGTGTGATGTTCCCCTCCCTGTGTCCCTGTGTTCTCACTGTTCAACTCTCATTTATGAGTGAGAACATGTGGTGTTTGGTTTTCTGTTCCTGTGTTAGCTTGCTGAAATTTATGGATTCCAGCTTCATCCATGTCCCTGCAAAGGATATGAACTCAACCTTTTTTTATGACTGCATAGTATTCAATGGTGTATATGTGCCACATTTTCTTTATCCAGTCTATCATTGATGGACATTTGGGTTGGCTCTGTCTTCGCTATTGTGAACAGTGCTGCAATAAACATATGTGTGCCTGTGTCTTTATAATAGAATGATTTATAATCCTTTGGTTATATACCCAGTAATGGGATTGCTGGGTCAAATGATATTTCTGGTTCTAGATCCTTGAGGAATCGCCACACTGTCTTCCACAATGGTTGGAGTAATTTACACTCCCACCAACAGTGTGAAAGTGTTCCTATTTCTCCACATCCTCTCCAGAATCTTCTGTTTCCTGACCTTTTAATGATCGCCATTCTAACTGGCATGAGATGGTATCTCATTGTGGTTTTGATTTGCATTTCTCTAATGACCAGTGATGTTGAGCTTTTTTTCATATGTTTGTTGGCTGCATAAATGTCTTCTTTTGAGAAGTGTCTGTTCATATCCTTTGCCCACTTTTTGATGGAGTTGTTTGTTTTTTCATGTAAATTTGTTTAAGCTCTTTGCAGATTCAGGATACTAGCCCTTTGCCAGATGGATAGATTGCAAAAATTTTCTCCCATTCTGTAGGTTGCCTGTTCACGCTGATGATAGTTTCTTTGGCTGTGGAGAAGCTCTTTAGTTCAACCCAATTTGTCACTTTTGGCTTTTGTTGCCATTGCTTTTGGTGTTTTAGTCATGAAGTCTTTGCCCATGCCTATGTCCTGACTGGTATTCCCTAGGTTTTCTTCTAGGGTTTTCATGGTTTTAGGTCTTACATTTAAGACTTTAATCCATCCTGAGTTAATTTATGTATAAGGTATAAGGAAGGAGTCCGGTTTCAGTTTCCTGCATGTGGCTAGCCAGTTTTCCCAACAGTATTTATTAAATAGGGAATCCTTTCCCCATTTGATTGTTTTTGTCAAGTTTGTCGATTATCAGATGGTTGTAGATGTGTGGCATTATTTCTGAGGTCTCTGTTCTGTTCCATTTGTTTATTTATCTGTTTTGGTACTAGTACCATGCTGTTTTGGTTACTGTAGCCTTGTAGTATAGTTCAAAATCAAGTAACATGATGCCTCCAGCTTTGTTCTTTTTGCTCAGGATCATCTTGGCTATATGAGCTCTTTTTTGGTTCCATATGAAATTGAACATAGTTTTTTCTAATTCTGTGAAGAGAGTCAGTGGTAGCTTGATGGGAATAGCATTGAATCTATAAATTACTTTGGGCAGTATGGCCATTTTCACGATATTGATTCTTCCTATCCATGTGCATGGAATATTTTTCCATTTGTGTCCTCTCTTATTTCCTTAAGCAGTGGTTTGTAGTTCTCCTTGAAGAGGTCCTTCACCTCCCTTGTAAGTTGTATTCGTAGGCATTTTATTCTCTTTGTGCAATTGTGAATGGGAGTTCACTCATAATTTGGCTCCCTGTTTGTCTATTATTGGTATATAGGAATGCTTGTGAAGTCAATTTTTGAAAGCAACAAAAATTGTCCTAAAGGTTAAAACTAAAAATCCACATTGGAGGAACTGCAGGGGCGGGGGCCCCGGGCGGACCAGCCCCGGGAGTAGGCAGGCAATGGCTCCCTCAGCTGACCCGAGGTGCCTGCAGCGGGACTTCCTCAGCCTCTATCCACTTGACCTCGACCTTGCTTGTGGACCTGGCGACTCCAGCCTGGGCCTGGGTCCCACGTCCTGAGACTACCTTAGCTCAGATGCTCCTGCTCTGCCAGGTCCTCCTCAAGGCGGCTAGTGCTTCTGGCATTGCAGATAGAGTGGTAGCATATAATGTATAATCAATGAATTTCAAGACAATTTTGGAGCTGAAACCCAAGCCTATCAATCATGTCTACACTGCTCAGACAAGCTCTGCATCAGGAGACTGGAAAAGCCATGCTTGGAAACCCCGGACACAGGGAGCGACCTCAAAGATGGGACAGCAAGGACGTGACACAGACGTCCTTGGCCCAGGGCCCTTCCTGCCCCGCTGGGGATGCAGCCACCACGGGTTCTGCCGGGAACCTCTGATCCGAAGCTCACCAGAGTTTACATGTGACCTGGAGACACACCTCGGACAGCCAACAATTCAGTGTTTTGAATCAGTCGGGACAAAACAACGTGCCAGTATCAGAATGACGTACCTTAGAAAGAATGACATATTCCTAGGCCTCTGGGAGTTTGCGACAAGTACTTAAGTTATACACTTTATTATTGGAAAGCTTCATGTACGGGAAGCAAAACAGCCAAGACAAACACAAATGCGTTTTTGATGGATATGGATAAAGGGGAAACCACCGTTCCAATGTTCAAGCAGTGATTCCATCCGAAGACTACACAAGACGACAGAAAGCCCCAGCAAGTGAGCCAGCCGCGGGACAACAGCAATGTCCTTCCTGACCATCGCGGAGCCGGCAGTGTCAGCAGCCCCTTAGCTCCCATAGGCATCAGGGTACGTGCCCAGCAGGCAAGGGCGACCCCGCCGGAAGGACGCGGGCTGAGCTTAGAGGGGCACCCAGCGCTGCTGGAGCTGCCCATGCTGCAAATGCTGTGCTGTGATCCAGAACTTATTTATTTATTTATTTATTTATTTATTTTACTTTAAGTTCTGGGGTGCATGTGTGGAAAGTGCAGGTTTGTTACATAGATATACTTGTGTACTTGTGCCATGGTGGTTTGCTGCACCTATCAACCCATCATCTACATTAGGTATTTCTCCTAATGCTATTCCTCCCCTAGCCTCCCCTACCCCCTGCAGGCCCCAGTGTGTGATATTCCCCTTCCTATGTCCACGTGTTCTCATTGTTCAACCCCCACTTATGAGTGAAAACATGCGGTGTTTCATATTCTCTTCCTCTGTTACTTTGCTGAGAATGATGATGTCCAGCTTCATCCATGCCCCTGCAAAGGACATGAACTCATCCTTTTTTATGGCTGCATAAGTATTCTATGGTGTATATGTGCACGTTTTCTTTATCCAGTCTATCATTGATGGGCATTTGGATTGGTTCCAAGTCTTTGCTGTTGTAAACAGTGCCACAATAAACATATGTGTGCATGTGTCTTTATGTAGAATAATTTATAATCCTTTGGGTATATACCCAGTAATGGGATTGGTGGGTTAAATGGTATTTCTAGTTCTAGATCCTTGAGGAATCGCCACACTGTCTTCCACAATGGTTGAACTAATTTACCTTCCCACCAACAGTGTAAAGGCAAGCGTTCCCACTTCTCCACATCCTCTCCAGCATCTGTTGTTTCCTGAATTTTTTAGTGATTGCCATTGTAACTGGTGTAAGATGGTATCTCACTGTGATTTCAATTTGCATTTCTCTAATGACCAGTGATGATGAGCTTTTCTTCATATGTTTTTTGGCCACATAAATGCCTTCTTTTAAGAAGTGTCTGTTCCTGTTCTTTGTCCACTTTTTGATGGGGTTGTTTTTTTCTTGTAAATTTGTGTAAGTTCTTTGTAGATTCTGGATATTTGTCCTTTGTCAGATGGATTGCAAAAAATTTCTCCCATTCTGTAGGTTGCCTGTTCACGCTGATGATAGTTTCTTTGGCTGTGCAGAAGCTCTTCAGTTTAATGAGACATATTTGCCAATTTTGGCTTTTGTTGCCATTGCTTTTGGTGTTTTAGTCATGAAGTCTTTGCCCATGCCTATGTCCTGAATGGTATTGCCTAGGTTTTCTTCTAGAATTTTTATGGTTTTATGTCTTATGTTTAAGTCTTTAATCCATCTTCAGTTAATTTTTATATAAGGCTTAAGGAAGGGATTCAGTTTCAGTTTTCTGCATACTGGTACCAAAACAGATATATAGACCAATGGAACAGAACAGAGGCCTCAGAAGTAACACCACACATCTACAGCCATCTGATCTTTGACAAACCTGACAAAAACAAGCAATGGGGAAAGGATTCCCTATTTAATAAATGGTGTTGGGAAAATTGGCTAGCCACATGCAGAAAACAGAACTCTTAGGATAGTAGAATACACAGAAATACAAATGGGGATTTTGGAGCATGATGGTACAACCAATTCCAATTTTGTTGTAATTTTTAAAATTCTGGCACCTTCTAGGCATACGATCCTTTAGATGATATATTCTGTACAGAGGAAAAACCAGATCATCCAACCAAAAACAAATGAATGAATGCCTTACATATTCCTAAATGTACTTTTGAAGAGCTTTTGAGAGGCTGATTTCAAACCGTGTAAGAAACTAAGATGGAAATTGTGCAGACTTTTCTAGGACTTTTCTAATGTTTGTGATACTGTATTTAGGTTCTTTTTCCATTTTCTTTTAAGGAGTACATTTGGAAATTCAAAACAATTGGCAAACCTTCAATTAGTGTTTTAAATGCAGGGAATTCCTGTATTTTGGGCACCTTCCTAATACGCTTTATCATTTAGCACTTTGACTTGAGTGGTGTTGATTAAACGGTTGACCAGTAACTATGTTTTTATAAATCTACTGTACAAATTATACAGAGTTTAAGATTTAAGATACAGCTTCTAAGGTCAACGCTGTATATACGTGTATAATTTTTAGAAAAGATTTTGTATATGGAAATTTTCTATTTATATATATAATATTTTTACTTGTATATATTGAGAGCATTTAGTATACTTTTATATAAATAAAGACAGCTGGTAATTGCTAAAAAAATAAAAATAATAAAACCATGTCAACTACAGTCAGGTACCAAATAAAGATGACCATTATCTCCATTATTTTTCAACAATATTTTATGAGTTCCAGCAAATACAGGTAAATAAAAAAATTGAAATATCTTTTAGAAATATTAAAGAGAGCCCTAAGTTGGAGGGTTGTGGGGGACATGCCAGGGAATTTTTTTTTCTATTCCTACTTTTCTTAGAGTTTTCATTAGGAATTGCTGCTCAATTTGACCAAACATCCTTTCAGAATCTTTAATTGAAGGGAGAAACATGTAAATACACACACACACACACACACACACATACATATATATACACACACATATATATGTACACACACACATACAACTTGTTGAATAAATTAATTATATTCATAATAATTCATGGATATTTATTCAGGATTTCTCTTTTGAAATAAAGACCACTTGCTCATAGCAAAATTTCATTTCTCACTTGCTGAATTCCTTATGCTAATACTGTATTCAAAATACAGTATTGGCATATACATTTATATTAATAATTGTCTCGTTTATTTTAGTTATACTACTCAGTTTTATCACTCTGTTCCTGATGCTTTTTCAAAGTAGAACTTTTATCAGTTGTAAAATTTAAATTAACTTGCTTAATGGATCTTGAGCTACTCAGTTGACCACATAACAATTAAAAGAAAAAAGAAAGTGTTGCTAGAATCATTGAGGAAATCATCTTGGAATCACAACAAATGCTGAAATAGTGTTTCCATAGCCACGTGAACTAGCTAATAATGTATTTACTTCAATTAGTTTAACTCAGAATGATATGTCTCTTTATACACTTTTATTACATAGAATCTTGTTTTAATTGAGTCTTTGAAAACAATGAATTATTTTCAGTCATAGCCTTAAATATTAAGTCATTACCTTAAATAAGTACAATTTTATCAAATGTTTCAATATTCTTTTCTAACTAAGATAGGTGGCTCTTTTCTATATTGAAATTCAGTGATTTATTATTATTGTATTATGATTAGTTTCACTAAGATTTATTTTTATTAGAGCTGAGAGCTGAAACTGCATTCTTAATTGTAATAAATAATTATCAAAATCAGACATTATTGCATAATTATACACTATTTTAGGCTGAAATTTTAGGAATTGTGAAATTTTAGGAATTCTGAAATTTAAATTATTCATAGTTCTTTCTTTCATCATATAACCAGATGGACCTTCTTGTTGGGACTTTTCATTTTCAACGACATAAAATTTAGACTAGAAATGCCTATTGGAAGATTCCTATGTCATTTCTACATATTTATGAAGTATTTTTAAAAATTAAAATGCAGAAAAAAATAATAAAACGAATGAATGCATAAAATGCCTCCTCAGGAACATCACATTACCTTCCTTGAGCTATTATGTTGACGATAATCTGACTCCCCATCCCTAATGTGATGTATTTCTAGCTTTTCCAGCTCTGTCCTATATCCTGTGGTTGCAGCAACCAAGATGAGAGCTGATGTGTCTCAATCATGTCAAATTCTTTTTTTTTTTTTTTGAGTTATTTCCTCCACGTTCCCAATTATATTTGACTTCACATAGTTCATTAACCCACTACTTCCAAAAGTTATGTGATAAGGTTTTCTTAGATGCAGCTCTATACCCTACTTTCCAGCTGGGTGATTTCTGCTGCTACACTTGATTTACTTTCCAATCCAACTGTAACAGCTCTTGTGAATATTACAGACTCATTTCTTGCTCGAATGCTTCTCTCTTAAGAAGGCCTTATCTCCTGCCCATGGCTAGCAACTGCCATGACTCTGTGAGCAGTCTGCAGTTGTGAATGTATATACCTGCAGGAAACCACAGAAGGGCAGTATGCTCCCTCACCCTGCCACCAGAAGACTCCTCTGTAAGCCTGAATGTGCTAGTAGATACACAGTGGCAGGAGGACTCCCTAACCCCGGCATGAAAGCCTTTACATTACAGTTTCAACCAAAGTTTTCACACAGTAATACCTGTAAAAAGCCAAGTTCTTATTTTTCCTTTAGTTCATAAATGAGTGCATAAAAAAATTCATTTATTTGGTTTCCACATATAGTCAGTATTTTGGAGTGAACAGTAAAGCGTGTTATAGTTTCTGGATTAGCCTAGTTATTCTATCTGTAAAGTGACCTGTTTCAAAATCAACCCTCAAAGTCATGTTTAAGATCCTTTTCAGATAGGATCCAGAATAAGGAAATAATTTACTTATGTCAAGTGGGATGAGTCCAATATCTAAGTGACTGTTTTCCATCATTGTTACTAGCAGGCAGAAATACATCAATCTGACTCTCTTAAGATCAAAATCTTACTTGGTTTCCTGACATCATGTGAGGCCAGTAACTATGATCCTCACAAGCTAATCTTCCTGCCCTTGCTGTCTGTGAAGGGAGGTGTGTGCGTGTTTCCTGATGTGTGCTTAAAATATGCCTAGACAAAGCAGCAGTGCCCTCTTTTTATCAATTAAAAGCAAGCTCAGCTATGGGCATCCTTGGCTTTATATTGCAGAGCAGTGGCAGGTAGCTAAATTCCTCCTTAGAATCTCATAGAAGTTAGAATGGCCTCCAAGGGGAAACCAGAAAGGGCGAAGAACCAAAAAATGTTGTATGAACTTTTCTTCTTAATAGATGAATGGAACTTAAGAGCTTTCAGTTCATGAACTGAGTCATTAGATTTGTAGTGGTTTTAATATTAGATTAAATCCATAAATATCTATTTGAATATAATTTCTCTTTTCTATTCTTATTGATTGTCACCATTTATCAACCCTGTTGCTTGGGTACTCACCTATAGCAGTTTAGAGAATAACTGTGCTAATACTTTATCTGATTAAAATTCACAATATTTTATTTGAATTATAAAATGTGAATGAAAGTAAAAAGGACAACTGGATTTATTGGTTATTTCTTATTTGGCAGGAATAATTTGTTCATCATTATTCAAGATATAGAACCTATATTTTCCAAACTGACAGTATCAGGCTGATATAATATGCATTTAAAGCAAAGAAGAAAAACTGAAAAAAAAACCACACTATCTGAATCCTATTCCCTGAAAAGATTAATAATCCTGCATTAATGAAGAAATGTGTATTTGTCAAAGACTTAAAATTATGATTACACAGATACTCATAAGTGACCTTATATTTTAAAAACTCATTATCTCTTTAGGGTGAGATTTTATTATTGTTTAATGTTCTTATATTTTTCACTTATACTTGAAAAAAACTTTAAGATCGAAGCACAAATATAAAGCTTTAAAAGTAAAGCAACTGCCCATTGCCTATTTCATAGGCAACCATATTTAACCTATACATGTCATATTTTTCCCATATCTACACCCACATTTACATATTTACGTATTCCTATATTTATATACTTATTCAAAATTGATTTTCATACCATTATTTCTTTTTGTTTAATCCTAGATATTATCTATTGTACACTTAATATAGAATATGAGTACTTAGCTATTTTTTCCACTGCCCCATATATTTTAATTTATCAGAAATTCCCAATAGTCACATCATATTGATTATATCAATATTTAGAGGTTATAATATAATGTCAGTACAAATACATAAGCCAAGTTCATAAATTCATTCTAAGCCAAAAAAAGTAAAAGAAAAAACACTGGAAATTTCACTGAGATTGTCCTAAATCTATAGAAAAATAGGGCAGAATTGTTATCTTCACAGTACTGTGTCCAGCAATCCATGACATAGAATACCCACCAACACAATCAAGGTAATAAAATACTCATTTACCCTAAAAGTTTAATCTTGCCACTGTATAATCTGTCCTTCTGCCTCTTCTCTTCTCCCCATTCCCTGAACAACCACTAATCTGCTTTGTGGCACTATACATTTGTTTACATTTTCTACAATTTTATGTAAATGTAATCATTTAATAGATAGTATGTTTTCTGGCTTCTTTCACTAAATATAATTATTTTATATTTATTCACCTGGTATCATGTGCCCATCGCTCATTCCTTTTTTTTTCTTGTTATGTGGAGTCACATTCCATTATAAGGCTATATCTCAGTTTGTTTACCCATTTACCTTCTGATGGACATTTGAGTTTTCTAAATTTTCTGATTAAAAATACAGCTGCCATGTAAATTCATGAAAAGTATTTGTAAGGACATTTACTTTCATTTCTCTTGGATAAATTTCTAAAAATTAATTTACTGGATCATGTAGTATGGCATGTTTCAATTTTATGAAATTGCTAAATTATTTTCCAAAATCATTGTGAGATTTTCAATTTTTTTTCTTAGTCTCTGAGCATTCCAGTTCCTCCAAAACCTTACACACAGTTAGTATCTGAGGCATACATAATTTGGACATTTCAGAAGATTTATAGTGGTATCTCATTATAGTTTTAATTTACATTTCCCTAATTGCTATTATGTTAAGCATATTTTCATGCACTAATTTGCCATCAACATAAGTTCAAGAATATACCTGCCTAAGATTTTTTCTCATGTTTTATTTGGTCATTTGTATTATTATTGAGTTTTGAGTGTTCTAAAATATATTCCAAGTATATATTATTTATCAGAAAAAGATTTACAAATACTTTCTCAAAGTTTGTGACTCTCTTAAAAGCATATTGCATAGAAAAGAATGGTTCAATTTCGATTACTCCCAACTTAAGAATTTGTGTTTTTATGGGATGTACTTTTGGATTAATAATTACAAAAATAAATCCTGCCTTAATGCCACAACGGTTTTCTCCAAAGTTTACTTCTAGAAGTTTTATAAGCTTAGACTTTACATTCAGGTAATTGATTCACTCTGAGTTAGTATTAGTATGTCATGTAAGGTATAGATCAAATCTCCTTTTCTTTTCTAATGAGGATTTGAAATAGTCCCAGCACAATTTGTTAAAAAGATTTTACTTTCTCTACTCCATTGCAACATTGTTGAAAAATAGTTGTTTTTTTTTGTTTGTATTTATTTCTGGACATATATTATATTATTGCTATATTATATTAATTATATTACATCATATATTATTTTATTTTACTTTATCTTTTTGATAACACAATGTCTTGACGATTATAGTTTCTTTATAGCTCTTAAAATCAAAGGATGTTGGTTTAACAGCTTTGCTTTTATTTTCCAAAGGTGGTTTGGTTATCCTGGATTTTTTAAATTTCCACATGAATTTTAATAATAGTTTGTCGATTTTTATAAAAAAGTCTGCTGGTATACCCATTTGTCAATTAGGGTTGATAAATACTGAGTCTTGTGACACATATATTTAAATGTTTAAAAATTACTCACAGCAACGTTTTGTATACAGAGCTTTTACTACTTTTGTTAGATTGATACATAAATATTTCATGGTTTTGGAGATTTTATAATTTTTTAAAATGAGAAATTCTGATTGTTTTTAAAGAAATATAATTATTTTATATTTATCTTATTTCCTGAAACTCTGCTAAAAAAATTAGTTATGATTATTTCCAGGAGCTTTTTTTTTTTTTTGGTAGATTCTAGTGCACTTTTTGTAAGCCATCATGTCATCTGCAGATAGACACTTTTATTCCTTCTTTTCAAATATAGATACCTAATTTTTTTCTCTATATTGCTCTACCTAGTACCTTTATGGAAATGTTGACTAAAAGTAGACAGTGTGGACACTCTTTTATTTTTTCTAAACTTAGGTCATTAAGGCCTTTAGTCTTTTACCATTTAGTAATGATATTACCTGTAGGTTTTTTTTTATAGCTTCCCTAGGCCAGTTTGAGGAAGTTCCGTTCTACCATTACTTTGCTTAAAGTGTTCAACAGATATGAATTTTGAATATTGCCAAATGTTTTTTGATATTTCAACTTAGGTTTTTATGTGGTTAATTACACCAATTGATTTTCTAATGTTAAACCAACCTTGTATTCCTGGATTAAACTCCATTTGATCATTTTGTATTATCTGATTTGCACTGATCATGTTGTATTGTTTGCTTTGTTAAAATATTTAATAATGTTTACATAAGTCCTTTATCTGGCTCCTTTTGAAAGTTTTAAAAGTTTGTTCTTTTTTATCCTTAGTTTGCAAAATTTTAATTATGATGTGTCTTAGTGTAGATTTATTTGGCAGGATCCTTTTGAGGTTTGTTAAGCTTCTTAAATCTGTGGGCTCATGTCTGTCATCCAATTGGAGAAATTTCCAGACATTATATGTTTAAATACTCTTTCAGTCTCTCTTATTTCTCCTCTCCTCTGTGACTCATATGATATGCATTTTATACATTTTGTGACTATCCTTCAGGTTACTTTATTTTTTTTTTTTTGGTCTATATACTCTATTGTTCAGATAGGGTGAATTCTATTATTCTGTCTTCATCTTTGTTAATTCTACTCTCTCTCATTCCTACTTTGTTATTGAACTATTCCCAAGTGTTTTTAAAATTTATGAAAAAATATTTGTATAATATCTATTTGGATATTATAACATAACTTTTTTTACTGAGATTTTATAATTTTTCACTTGAATCAAAAAAACTTGTAATTTCTTTTGGCAACATTTTTGTTGATTGCTTCAAAATCCTTGTCAGAGAGTTCCAATATGTGATTTATCTCATGGGTATTAGTAGATTATTTCTTCCCTTTAAAATTGTGATTTTTCTGGTTCTCAATATGACATATAATTTTTACTATATCCTGGTCATTTTGTTTATTGTATTAAGTGATTCTGCCTCTTACTCGAGATTTCTTTTTTTAAGCAGAAATTTACTATTTAGCTCACGGGTTTGTGGTCCATGGTTCCATTTATGATATATGTTTTAGAGCCGTTTGGTGCTGCTTTGTTCTGACTGATTTATCTCATGTCACTGGGCACCCACTGTTCCCTGCTGGGATTGTTTGAAGGGATGGAAAAAGCTTTCCCTGGTCAGTGCTGATTATGGAGGGTTCCTCCCTGCTGTAGAGGAGGTAGGATAATGGGGACCTTGGAGCAGGTCTATCTTTGCTGGTACTCTCCAGCAGGATGGTGTCTCTAGGCAGGGGAGGATAGTCTCGGGACCTTGACAAATTGGCCTCTCTCACTGGGCACGTATGAGGAGGTACCCCTGCCAATGATCCTGGTTACACAGTGCCTCTGAGTGGGGCAGAGTATTCTCAGGCCCGGGGGGAGGCTAGCACTTCTGCTGGCTTCTCGTTGTCACCAGTCACTGATGTTTGTGGCCTTGCCTGTTATTA
This sequence comes from Hylobates moloch, assembly GCF_009828535.3. Classification (NCBI taxonomy): domain Eukaryota; kingdom Metazoa; phylum Chordata; class Mammalia; order Primates; family Hylobatidae; genus Hylobates; species Hylobates moloch. The sequence goes on along the minus strand of NW_026652284.1, from coordinate 49,105,001 downwards.
GTGGGGCCCCTTTACAATCCAGAGGAGGTATGAGCCTATCTAGCATGCTTTCTGTTTTTTTTTTTTTTTTTTATTTATTATACTTTAGGTTTTAGGGTACATGTGCACAATGTGCAGGTTTGTTACATATGTATCCATGTGCCATGTTGATTTCCTGCACCCATTAGCATGCTTTCTGTTTTAATGATGGGGCTGAGAAAGTGCCTGGCCTGTTTGGTGTTCCTCTGGTGGAGCAGGTAGGGTATTCAGCCTCTGTGCTGTCCAGTGCTGGCCTGAGACCCCTAATCAGATTTTCCTTCTCCTTCTGTCTTTCAGAGTTCTTATCTGGTTGTCTTTTGTATTTTCTTCAATGTTTACAGTTGTATTTCTTGGGGAGGAGCAGAGAGAGATAAGCCTGTGCCTTTTTTTTTTTTTTTTTCTTTTTTCACGGAGTTTCGCTCTTGCTGCCCAGGCTGGAGTGCAGAGGTGCGATCTCCGCTCTCTGCAACCTCTGCCTCCCCGGTTCAAATGATTCTCTTGCCTCAGCCTCCCGAGTAGCTGGGATTACAGACGCCTGCCACGAAGAACGGCTAATTTTTTTTTTTTTTTTTTTTTTGTATTTTTAGTAGAGACAGGGTTTCACCATTTTGGCTAGGCTGGTCTGGAACTCCAGACCTCAGATGATCCACCTGCTTCGGTCTCCCGAAGTGCTGGGATTACAAGCATGAGCCACCATGCCCAGCCGTCTGTGCCATCTTGTCAGGGCCAGAAGTCATTCTAAATTGGTTTTAAGTAGCCAATCCTTTAATGATTTGCGGTTGAACAATTTTTCTATGTATTTAACAAGATATATTTTCATGTTTATTAACGTTTTTTTCGCTAATTATTCTTGTCTCCTTATTTTACATGATAGTTTAAAATTATAAACATATTAATATCTTTTTCAGGTGTGTTTGCTATAAATAACTCTTCAGCTTCTTGTTCTTTTAATTTGTTTTAAATTTTAAAATTTTTACATGGCTTATATTTTTGGATATGATTTTTGGAGAAATTGAAATTATTTTAAGTGGAAGAACTAGACTTACTAATTCTATATTTTAAAAAATGTTGAGAGTTGTTGATAATAACAGACTTCAACATTATATTACAACTGATGGTGATTCATGCCTGTAATCCCAGCACTTTGGGAGGCCGAGGAGGGTGGATCATGAGGTCAGGAGATCGAGACCATCCTGGCTAACACGGTAAAACCCCGTCTCTACTAAAAAAAAAAAAAATACAACTGATGCTATTGATAATAACAGATTTGCAGGGAAAAGAAAAGAAAATACTAAGTAGACGATGTAATGCCTATTTATTTTTTGCAAGAGGATTAGAGTGATTTGGGTCAATTTGATTTAATCTGAATTAGTACTTGGGTCAATATTGGCAGAATCAGATTTTTATGCTTTTAGAATCATTTTCTCTTATATCTTAGCCTATTTTATGTTACATAACATATGCTACAAAGCTTATCCAATTTATTGGTGCAAAATAGGTGCTCAACGATTATTAATAATTTACCAATAAATACAGTGACCTGAACATTCTATCTGCCTTTCTGTGGAATTCTTGATTCCTCATATTGCCTGATATAGACCACAAACTCAGGAAGACCTCAGTAAGTATGAATGGAAGATTCATGTTGTGTATAAACAGGTGATCACAGAATGTGACAAGAGGATGAACACTGATGGCTCTTACTGCAGTGATAAATAATTAGCTCCCTCTATTGTTTATAAAATGTTTCTGACCACTAGGGAAAAAATGGAAGGTGGAAGAAACAACCAATAATTTCAAGGCTTTGCCATCAAACAAAATGACAAATGTAATGATAATTGTATTCTTTTTATTCTTTTTTTCAGGTTCAGGTTCTGCGGAATGCTGGAGAAGAAGTGACTCTAACAGTTTCATTTTTAAAAAGAGCACCTGCTTTCCTCAAACTCCCATTGAATGAAGATTGTGCATGTAAGCATTTATAAAGAATAGATAAAAGTGCTCACATCATTATAGTTACATAATTATTATTTTGACAATAATTGGTGATTTCTTCTTAAAGTTGAGATTTTTGCTTGACTGTAAACATTTTTATATTACAAAGTATTCTACTAACCATTATGAAAAGGGAACAGATGTTATTTTTCTTGAAGAATAGATTCACCACATTACAGTTTTTTCTAACCTACAATTGGAGAAGTATTATTTGTTTTAAAAATAAGCATATCAAATAGCATGTATGCATTATGCATGTCTATTAAATTTCATCAGAATATTTGGTGAATGTATTTTCTCTAACTAAAAATTAATACTAAACAAGAATATGTGCTTAAGTTATTCTGATGGGTGAGATGAAAAAAAGTGTTTGCCTTTGAGGGAATGTACTAATTTACATAGAACTACTTAAAAAGTTATTTGTCAATTTTATTTTCCTGTTCCATTTTCTAAAATGAAATGTATATTATGTAATACTTTTGCTGAAAAATTGAAGAATAATATATTTTTCACTGAGACATAATTTGTATGCAATAAAATGCAAAGATCTTGCACAGTCGGATCAGTTCTGAAAAGGCACACATTTGCTTAATCCACTTCTTACAATCATAAAACTGTTCCCAGTAAATAACAGCCCAGAAATGACTACTCACTTACACTCTCTTCTTCAAACATTATTTTGCCTCTTCTAGAACTTTACAGAATGGAATTATACTATATTTTTTATTCTGGCTTCTTTCATTATGAATAATTTCCTTCAGATTCACTTATTTCTTAGATTCACATATTTCTTAGTTTGTTCATTTATATTACTGTTTATTTTGCTGTTTATATTGCTGTTTATTATTCCATTGTATGAATGTACTACGTTTATTAGTGCATATTTCTGTTGAAGATACCAGCACTGTTCCCAGTATTTTGCTATAATAAGTAAAGCTGCTGGAAATGTTCTTTTATTTAACTTTTATTTTAAGTTCAGGGGTACAAGTGCAGGGTTGTTACATAGGTAAACTTGTGTCATGGGGGATCGTTGTACACAAACTAGTTATTAAAATTAGTATCCATTAGTTATTTATCCTGATCCTGTCCCTCCTCCTACCCTACATCCCACTGAAAGGCCACAGTGTGTGTGGTTCCCCTCTGCTTATATATGTATTCTCATCATATAGCTCTCACTTGCAAGTGAGAATGTGAAGTATTTGGTTTTCTGTTCCTGTGTTAGTTTGCTAAGGATAACGGCCTCCAGCCCCATCCATCCATGTCCCTGCCGTGGACGTGATCTCATTCTTTTTTATGGTGACATAGTATTCCATGGTGTATATGTACAAAATTTTTGTTATCCAGTCTATCACTGATAGGCGTTTAGGTTGATTCCATGTCTTTACTATTGTGAATAGTGCTGCAATGAACATACACATGCATGTGTCTTTATAATAGAATGATTTATGTGTTTTAGGTATATACCATTTGACCCAGCAATCCCATCACTGGAAGCTTCTTGTATAAGGCTTTTGGCAGTTTGGTAATTTTATTTTACTACAATAAGTACCTAAGAATTGAATTGCTGAGTGACTAGATAGATGTATAATTAACTTGTTAGTAAATTGTGAAATTTGGGGGGGTGCAGTGGCCCTTGCATGTAATCCCAGCATTTTGAGAGGCTGAGGCTGGCAGATCACATAAGCTCAGGAGTTCAAGACCAACTTGAACAACATGGCAAAATACTATCTGTACCAAAAATACAAGAAAAAAAAAACAAAACCCAAAATAGCCAGGCATGGTGGCATGCACCTGTGGTTCCAACTACTTAGGAGGCTGAGGTGGGAGGATGGCTTGAGCCTGGTAGGCTGAGGATGCAGTGAGCTGAGATCGTGCCACTGTACTCCAGCCTGGGTGACAGAGTGAGACCCCATCTCAAAAATAAATAAATTAATTAAAATAAATAAATTGTGAAATTTATTTCCAAAGTGAGTATATTGTTTATTTTGGTAAATAACACATAACATAAAATTTACCATCTTTACCATTTTAAGTGTTCAGAAGAGTAGTCTTAAGTCTATGTACATTATTGTGTAACATATCACCAGAAACTTTTGATATTGCAAAATGGAAATTCTACACCCTTTAAACAATTCCCTATTTTCCCCAGACTCACCCCCTGGCAAACACCATTGTATTTTATGTTTATAAGAATTTGACTAATTTAGACACTTTGTGCACTTGGAATAGTCCAGTATTTTCTTTTGCTGATTAGCTTATTTCGTTTATCATAATGTCCTTAAGACTCATCTGTGTTGTAGAACATGACAAAATTTCATTCCTATTTAAGATTGAATAACATTCTTTCGTATGCATATACCACATTTTCTTTTTTTTATTATTATACTTTAGGTTTTAGGGTACATGTGCACAATGTGCAGATTTGTTACATATGTATCCATGTGCCGTGTTGGTTTGCTGCACCCATTAACTCGTCATTTAGCATTAGGTATATCTCCTAATGCTGTCCCTCCCCCCTCCCCCCGACCCACAACAGTCCCCGGAGTGTGATGTTCCCCTTCCTGTGTCCATGAGTTCTCACTGTTCAATTCCCACCTATGAGTGAGAACATGCGCTGTTTGGTTTTTTGTCCTTGCAATAGTTTACTGAGAATGATGTTTTCCAGTTTCATCCATGTCCCTACAAAGGACATGAACTCATCATTTTTTATGGCTGCATAATATTCCATGGTGTATATGTGCCACATTTTCTTAATCCAGTCTATCATTGTTGGACATTTGGGTTGGTTCCAAGTCTTTGCTATTGTGAATAGTGCCTCAACAAACATACGTGTGCATGTGTCTTTATAGCAGCATGATTTATAGGGTATATACCCAGTAATGGGATGGCTGGGTCAAATGGTATTTCTAGTTCTAGATCCCTGAGGAATCGCCACACTGACTTCCACAATGGTTGAACTAGTTTACAGTCCCACCAACAGTGTAAAAGTGTTCCTATTTCTCCACATCCTCTCCAGCACCTGTTGTTTCCTGACTTTTTAATGATTGCCATTCTAACTGGTGTGAGAGCATATACAACATTTTCTTTATTCAACCCTCAAACAGTGAGCATTTAGGTTGGTTCCACATCTTTGTTATTGTGAATAATGCTGCAGTGAACATGAGTGTACAAATATTCACAACTCTGCTTTCAGTTATTTTGGATACATACTCAGAAGTGGGATTTCTGGATCATATGTTAATTCTATTTTTAATTTTTTGAAGAATGACCATACTGTTTTCCATAGTAGCTGCATCATTTTATGCTCTTAAGTAACAGAGGCAAAGCTTCCAATTCCTGCATATCCTCACCAGCACTTATTTTCTGGTTTTTTTTTTTTTTTTTTGCCTTTTTTTTTTTTGTTTTGATAGTGGCCATTCTAATGGCCGTCAGATGATAACTCACTGTGGTTTTGATCTGAATTTCCCTGATAATCAGTAATGTTGAGAGTCTTTTCACATATTTATTGGCCATTTGCATATTTTCTTTGAAGACATGTCTATTCAAGTCTACTATCCAGTTTTAAATCTGGTTATTTGTTTTGCTGTTGTTGAGTTGTTCTTCAGATAACTCTGGCTATTAACGTATTACCAGACGTATGCTTTGAAAATATTTTCTCCCATTTCAAAGGTTGCTGTTTCACTCTGTTGATCATTTTATTTATTTTACAAAATTTTTAATTCTTCTGTAGTCAAGTCTATTTTTGCTTCTAATGCCTGTGTTTTTGGTGTCATATTCAGAAAATAATTGCCAAATCCAATGTCATAAACATTTTTCTCTAAGTTTTCTGCTGGGATTTTTTACAGCTCAAATCTAATGTTTAGGTATTTAATTTGTTTTGAGTCCATTTTTATACATAGTATAAGGTAAGTGCCCAACATTCTTTTGCATGAGGATATCCAGTTTTCCCAATATAATTAATTGAAGAGAAGGCTATTCTTTCCCTATTGTATAACCTTAACATGTTTGTTTAAAATAATTTCATCACATATAGAGGGTTAACTTTGGGATTATTCTGTTCCATTGTTCTGCGTGTCTGCATTAATGCCAGTACCACATTGTTTTCATTACTGCAGCTTTGTAATATATCTTGAGTTCAGAAAGTGTAAAGCCACAGCACTGTTTTTCTTTCTCAAGAATTTTTGACTATTCAGAATTCGTTGAGGTTTCATATGAATTTTAGTATAGTTTTTCTATTTCTGCAAAATAATACCATTGAGATTTTGATAGGGATTGCAATGAACCTATAGATTGCATTGCTTAGCATGGACATTTTAACAATATTAATTCTTCCAATGTATCAGCATGGGATGTCTTTCCATGTATTTGTTTCATCTTTAATTTCTTAATGATATTTTGTAGTTTTCAGTGTAAAGACTTTTAACTTTTTGGGTTAGATTATTCCTAATTATTCTTTTTGATGCTATTATCAATAAAATTGTTTTCTTTTTTATTGTTAATGGATAGAAACAACTGAATTTTTATGTTGTCTATTCTGCAACTTCCTTAAACTTGTTTATTAGATCTAATATTTTTGTGTGTGTTTAAACTTTAAAGTTTTCTACATATAAGCTCATATTTGCAAACAAAGATAATTTTACTTCTTCATTTGAATTTGGGTGACTTTTATTTCTTAGTCTTGCCTAATTGCTTCTTGCTAGAACTTTTGGTTGTATGTTGAATAGAAGACTTGAGAGTGGGCATCCTTGCCTTATTCTTAAACTTAGAGGGAAAGCTTTCAGTTTTCCACCATTCAGTATGTTAGCTATGGGCTTTTTATATATGCATGACTTTTATTATGTTGAGGTAATTTCCTTCTATTCCTAGTTTGTAAAATGTATTATGTTTTAAATTGTGAAAATACTGAATTTGGCAAATCAACTGAGGTGACTATGTGGGATTTTTTTTTCTGCCTTTCTGTTATTGCGGTGTGTTAATTACATGGATAGATTTTTTTTCATGTTGAACTGTCCTTGCATTTCAAGAATAAGTCACACTTAATCATGGTGTATGATCTTTTAAATTTGTAGTTGAATTCAGCTTTTTAGTATCTTTTTGAGGATTTTTGCATTAATATTCATCAGGAATATTGGTTTGTAGTTTTATTTTTTGTAGTATCTTTGTTTGGTTTCGGTATCTGGGTAATGCTCACCTCAAGTTGGAAACTGCTTTCCCCTCATCAAATTTTTTTGAAAGAGTGTAAGAAGGATCAGTGCTAATTCCTCTTTAAATGCTTGGTAAAGTTCTACAGTAAAACCATCTGGTCATGGGCTCTTCGTTTTTTGTGAGGAATTTATTAATGATTCAATTTCCTTACTAGTTCTTGTCTGTCTGTATTTTTTGTTTCTTCATAATTGATTGTTGGTATGTCACCTATTTCTAGAAGGTTATCTATTTTTTCTAGATTACTCAGTTTGTTGGCACATAATTGTCCATATTACTCTTTAACAATCCTTCTGGTTTTTGTGATATCAGTTGTAATGTCTATTATTTCATTTCTTTTTTTTAATTATACTCTAAGTTTAGGGTACATGTGCACAATGTGCAGATTAGTTACATATGTATACATGTGCCATGTTGGTGTGCTGCACCCATTACCTCATTATTTAACATTAGGTATATCTCCTAATGCTATCCCTCTCCCCTCCCCACACCCCACAACAAGCCCTGGTGTGTGATGTTCCCCTTCCTGTGTCCATGTGTTCTCATTGTTCAATTCCCACCTATGAGTGAGAACAAGCAGTGTTTGGTTTTTTGTCCTTGTGATAGTTTGCTGAGAATGATGGTTCCCAGCTTCATCCATGTCCCTGCAAAGGACATAAACTCGTCATTTTTATGGCTGCATAGTATTCCATGGTGTATATGTGCCACATTTTCTTAATCCAGTCTATCATTGTTGGACATTTGGGTTGGTTCCAAGTCTTTGCTATTGTGAATAGTGCCACAATAAACATACATGTGCATGTGTCTTTATAGCAGCATGACTTATAGTCCTTTGGGTATATACCCAGAAATGGGATTACTGGGTAAAATGGTATTTCTAGTTTTAGATCCGGGAGGAATCACCACACTGACTTCCACAATGGTTGAACTAGTTTACAGTCCTACAAACAGTGTAAAAGTGTCCTATTTCTCCACATCCTCTCCAGCACCTGTTGTTTCCTGACTTTTTAATGATTGCCATTCTAACTGGTGTGAGATGGTATCTCATTGTGGTTTTGATTTGCATTTCTCTGATGGCTAGTGATGATGAGCATTTTTTCATGTGTTTTTTGGCTGCATAAATGTCTTCTTTCAAGAAGTGTCTGTTCATATCCTTCACCCACATTTTGATGGGGTTGTTTGATTTTTTCTTGTAAATGTGTTTGAGTTCATTGTAGGTTTGTCAGACGAGTAGATTGCAAAAATTTTCTCCCATTCTGTAGGCTGCCTGTTCACTCTGGTGGTAGTTTCTTTTGCTGTGCAGAAGCTCTTTAGTTTAATTAGATCCCATTTGTCAGTTTTGGCTTTTGTTGCCATTGCTTTTGGTGTTTTAGACATGAAGTCGTTGCCCATGCCTATGTCCTAAATGGTATTGCTTAGGTTTTCTTCTAGGGTTTTTATGGTTTTAGGTCTAACATTTATGTATTTAATCCATCTTGAATTAATTTTTGTATAAGGTGTAAGGAAGGGATCTAGTTTCATCTTTCTACATATGGCTAGCCAGTTCTCCCAGCAACATTTATTAAATAGGCAATCCTTTCCCTATTTCTTGTTTTTATCAGGTTTGTCAAAGATCAGATATTTGTAGATCTGCAGCATTATTTCTGAGGGCTCTGTTCTGTTTCATTGGTCTATATCTCTGTTTTGGTACCAGAACCATGCTGCTTGGGTTACTGTAGCCTTGTAGTATAGTTTGAAGTCAGGTAGCATGATGCCTCCAGCTTTGTTCTTTTGGCTTAGGATTGACTTGGCAATGCGGGCTCTTTTTTCGTTCCATATGAACTTTAAAGTAGTTTTTTCTAATTCTGTGAAGAAAGTCATTGGTAGCTTGATGGGGATGACATTGAATCTATAAATTACCTTGGGCAGTATGGCCATTTTCACGATATTGATTCTTCCTACCCATGAGCATAGAATGTTCTTCCATTTGTTTGTATCCTCTTATTTCATTGAGCAGTGGTTTGTAGTTCTCCTTGAAGAGGTCCTTCACATCCCTTGTAAGTTGGATTCCTAGGTATTTTATTCTCTTTGAAGCAATTGTGAATGGGAGTTCACTCATGATTTGGCTCTCTGTTTGTCTGTTATTGGTGTATAAGAATGCTTGTGATTTTTGCACATTGATTTTGTATCCTGAGACTTTGCTGAAGTTGCTTATCAGCTTAAGGAGATTTTGGGCTGAGATGATGGGGTTTTCTAAATATACAATCATGTCATCTGCAAACAGGGACAATTTGACTTCCTCTTTTCCTGATTGAATATCCTTTATTTCTTTCTTCTGCCTGATTGCCCTGGCCAGAACTTCCAACACTATGTTGAATAGGAATGGTGAGAGAGGGCATCCCCGTCTTGTGCCGGTTTTCAAAGGGAATGCTTCCAGTTTTTGCTCATTCAGTAGAATATTGGCTGTGGGTTTGTCATAGATAGCTCTTATTTTTTTGAGATACGTCCCATCAATATCTAATTTATTGAGAGTTTTTAGCATGAAGCGTTGTTGAATTTTGTCAAAGGCTTTTTCTGCATCTACTGAGATAATCATATGGTTTTTGTCATTGGTTCTGTTTATACGCTGGATTACGTTTATTGATTTGCATATGTTGTACCAGCCTTGCATCCCAGGGTTGAAGCCCACTTGATCATGGTGGATAAGCTTTAGATGTGCTGCTGGATTCGGTTTGCCAGTATTTTATTAAGGATTTTTGCATTGATGTTCATCAGGGATATTGGTCTAAAGTTCTCTTTTTTTGTGTGTCTCTGCCAGGCTTTGGTATCAGGATGATGCTGGCCTCATAAAGTGAGTTAGGGAGGATTCCCTCTTTTTCTATTGATTGGAATAGTTTCAGAAGGAATGGTACCAGCTCCTCCTTGTACGTCTGGTAGAATTCAGCTGTGAATCCATCTGGTCCTGGACTTTTTTTGGTTGGTAAGCTATTAGTTATTGCCTCAATTTCAGATCCTGTTTTTGGTCTATTAAGAGATTTAACTTCTTCCTGGTTTAGTCTTGGGAGGATGTGTGTCTTGAGGAATTTATCCATTTCTTCTAGATTTTCTAGTTTGCTTGCGTAGAGGTGTTTATAGTATTCTCTGATGATAGTTTGTATTTCTGTGGGATTGGTGGTGATATCCCCTTTATCATTTTTTATTGAGTCTATTTGATTCTTCTCTCTTTTCTTCTTTATTAGTCTTGCTAACAGTCTATCAATTTTGTTGATCTTTTCAAAAAACCAGCTCCTGGATTCATTGATTTTTTCAAGGGTTTTTTGTGTCTCTATTTCCATCAGTTCTGCTCTGATCTTAGTTATTTCTTGCCTTCTGCTAAGTTTTGAATGCGTTTTCTCTTGCTTCTCTAGTTCTTTTAATTGTGATGTTAGGGTGTCAATTTTAGATCTTTCCTGCTTTCTCTTGTGGGCATTTAGTTCTATAAATTTCCCTGTACACACTGCTTTGAATGTGTCCCAAAGATTCTGGTATGTTGTGTCTTTGTTCTCGTTGGTTTCAGAGAACATCTTTATTTCTGCCTTCATTTCGTTATGTACCCAGTAGTCATTCAGGAACGGATTGTTCAGTTTCCGTGTAGTTGAGTGGTTTTGAGTGAGTTTCTTAATCCTGAGTTCTTATTTGATTGCACTGTGGTCTGAGAGACAGTTTGTTATAATTTCTGTTCTTTTACATTTGCTGAAGAGTGCTTTATTTCCAACTATGTGGACAATTTTGGAATAAGTGTGGTGTAGTGTTGAAAAGAATGTATATTCTGTTGACTTGGGGTGGAGAGTTCTGAAGATGTGCAGTATTAGGGTGAGAGTGACCCAATTTTCCAGGTGCTACCTGTCACCCCTTTCTTTGACTAGAAAAGAGAATTCCCTGACCCCTTGCACTTCCCAGGTGAGGCAATGCCTCTCCCTTCTTTGGCTCATGCTCAGTGCACTGCACTCACTGTCCTGCACCCACTTTCTGACACTCCCCAGTGAGATGAACCCAGTACCTCAGTTGGAAATGCAGAAATCACCCGTCTTCTGTGTCGCTCACGCTGGGAGGTGTAGACTGGAGCTGTTCCTATTTGGCCATCTTGGCTTCCCCCCAATATTTCATTTCTAATTTTTATTTGCATATTTTGCTTTTTTGATTAGCCTAGTCAAGGTTTTGTCAATATTGTTGACCTTTTCAATAAACCAACTATTTGCTTAGTTGATTTTCTATATTGTCTTTGTTTTTTCCGTTTTATTTATTTCTACTCTAATCTTTATAATGGCTCTCCTTCTGCTACCTTGGGTTTAGTTTGTTTCTTTTTCCAGTTTTTGAATGGTAAAATTTGGTTGTAGATTTGTGGTTTTTAAATTATTTTGTAACATACTGCTTTAAAATACTAATGTTTACTGATAAAGTTTTCTCTCTTAGTTTTGCTGCATCCCATGAGTTTTTGTATATTGTGTTTCATTTTAATTTGTTGGATATTGTTTAAAATATTTTTAAGTCCCTTGTGATTTCTTTATGACTTATTGGTTTTTCAAAATTTCATTGCTTAATTTCCACTCATTTGTGTATTTTTCAATTCTTTTTCTGCTATTGATTTCTAGTTTAATTCCATTGTATCAGAAAAGCTATTTGATATGATTTCAATCTTCTTAAATGTAATAAGACTTGTTTTGTGACCATATGTAAACTATTAGGGAGAATATTTTGTGTACACATAAGAAGAATGTATATTTTATTATTGTTGAATGAAGTGTTCTGAATATGTTAAGCCAAATTAGTGCTTAGTGTCACCCATGTCCTCTGTTGTGTTATTTTTTCTGTGTAGTGGTTCCATAAATTAGTAGCAGTTGAGGACTTAAATGTTATACTCTTATTGTGTTGCTGTTTATTCCTTTAATTCTGTCAAAGTTTTCTTCATATATTTGAATGTTTGGCTGTTAGGTGCATATATATATTTATAATTGTTATATCTTCATGGTGAATTGACAGTTTTACTATTATAAAATATCTTTCTTTGTGAAGGTTTTTCTATTTAAAGTCTATTTTTGTCTGGAATATATATGGTCACTCTGCTCCCTTTTATATCATTTGCATGAACTATCTTTCTCCATCATTTCATTTTCAGCCTGTGCTCATCATTAAATATAAAGAGAGTCTGTAGTTGACAGCATACATAAGCATGTCTTGGAGATATTGCAGGTTTAGTTCCAGACCAGCAAAATAAAGGGAATATAGCAATAAAACAAGGCACAAAAATTATTTGGCTTCTCATTGCATATAAAAGTTATGCTTATTCTTATATTATAGTCTATCAAATGTTCCATAATGGCGTTATGTGTAAAAGTACACATACCTTAATTTAAAATATTTTATGCTAACTGGGCAGCCATTTGGGCAGACAACAAGCTAGCTGCAGGACTTTTTTTTTTTTTTGTACTCCAGTGGAGCCTGGAATGCCAATGAGATGGAACCATTCACTCCCCTGGAAAGGGGGCTGAAGCCAGGGAGCCAAATGGTCTAACTCAGCAGATCCCACCCCCACAGATCCCAGCAAGCTAAGATCCACTGGCTTGAAATTGTCGCTGCCAGAACAGCAGTCTGAAGTTGATCTGGGACACTCGAGCTTGATGGGGGGAAGGGCGTCTACCATTACTGAGGCTTTAGTAGGCGGTTTTCCCCTCACAGTGTAAACAAAGCTGCTGGGAACTTCTAATAGGGTGGAGTGCACCACAAGTCTGCAAAGCCACTGTAGCCGGACTGCCTCTCTAGATTCCTCCTCTCTGAGCAGTGCATCTCTGAAAGAAAGGCAGCAGCCCCAGTCAGGGGCTTATAGATAAAACTCCCATCTCCCTGGGACAGAGCACCTGGGGGAAGGGGCAGCTGTGGGCACAGCTTTAGCGACTTAAACATTCCTGCATGCCGGCTCTGAATGGATCTCCCAGCACAGAGTGCAAGCTCTGCTAAGGAACAGATTCCCTCCTCAAGTGTGTCCCTAACCCCCATGCCTCCTGACTGGGAGATGCCTCCCAGCAGGGGTCGACAGAAACCTCATAAGGAGAGCTCTGGTTGGCATCTGGCGGGTGCTCCTCTGGGAAGAAGCTTCCAGAGAAAGGAACAGGTAACAATTTTGGCTGTTCTGCAGACTCCACTCGTGATACCCAGCAAACAGGGTCTGGAGTGGACCTCCAGCAAAGTCCAGCAGACTTGCAGCATAGGGACCTGATTGTTGGAAGGAAAACTAACAAAGAGAAAGAAATAGCATCACCATCAACAAAAAGGACATCCACAAAAAACCCCATCCAAAGGCCCCAACATCAAACACCAAAAATAGATAAGCCCGTGAAGATGAGGAAAAACTAGCACACAAAGTCTGAAAATTCCAAAAACCAGATCACAACTCCTCACTAGCAAGGGAACAAAACTGGATGGAGAATGAGTTTGATGCATTGACAGAAGTAGGCTTCAGAAGGTGGGTAATAACAAACTCCTCCGAGCTAAAGGAGCATGTCCTATCCCAATGCAAGGAAGCTAAGAACCTTTAAAAAAGGTTCGAGGAATTGCTAACTAGAATAATAAGTTTAGAGAATAGTACAAATGACCTGATGAAGCTGAAAAACACAGCATGAGAATTTCGTGAAGCATACACAAGTATCAATAGCCAAATCAATCAAATGGAAGAAAAGATATCAGAGATTGAAAATTAACTTAATGAAATAAAGTGTAAAGACAAGATTAGAGAAAAAAGAATGAAAAGGAATGAACAGAGTCTTCAAGAAATATGGGACTATGTGAAAAGGCCAAACCTACATTTGATTGGTGTGCCTAAAAGTGAAAGGGAGAATGGAACCAAGTTGGAAAACACTCTTCAAGATATTATCCAGGAGAACTTCCCCTACATAGAAAGGCAGGCCAACATTCAAATTCAGGAAATACAGAGAACACCACAAAGATACTCCTCAAGAAGAGCAATCCCAAGACACATACTCATCAGATTCAACAAGGTTGAAATGAAGGAAAAAATGTTAAGAGCAGCCAGAGAGAAAGGCTGTGTTACCGACAAAGGGAAGCCCATCAGACTAACAGCAGATCCCTCTGCAGAAACCGTACGAGCCAGAAGAGAGTGGGGGCTAATATTCAATATTCTTAAAGAAAAGAATTTTCAACCCAGAATTACATATCCAGCCAAACTAAGCACCATAAAGGAAGGAGAAATAAAATTCTTTACAGAAAAGCAATTGCTGAGAAATTTTGTCACCACTAAATCTTCCTTACAAGAGTTCCTGAAAAAAGTGCTAAATATGGAAAGGACAAACCGATACCAGCCACTGCAAAAGTATACCAAATTGTAAAGACCATCGATGCCATTAAGAAACTGTGTCAACTAACAGGCAAAATAACTGGGTAGCATCATAATGACAGGAACAAGTACACATATACCAATATTAACCTTAAATGTAAATGGGCTAAATGCCCCAATTAAAAGACACAGATTAGCAAATTGGACAAAGAGTTAAGACTCATTGGTGTGCTGTTTTCAGGAGACCCGTCTCATGTGCAAAGAAACACATAGGCTCAAATAAAGAAATTGAGGAATATTTACCAAGCAAATGGAAAGCAAAAAAAGAAGCAGGGGTTGAAATCCTAGTCTCCGATAAAACAGACTTTAAACCAACAAAGATAAAAAAAAGACAAAGAAGGGCATTATATAATGATAAAAGGATCAATGCAACAAGAAGAGCTAACTATCCTAAATATATATGCACCCAATATAGGAGCAGGCTGATTCATAAAGCAAGTTCTTGGAGACCTACAAAGAGACTTAGACTCCCAGACAATAATAGTGGGAGATTTTAACACCCTGTTGTCAATATTAGACAGATCAAGAGGACAGAAAATTAACAAGGATATTCAGGACTTGAACTCAGCTCTGGAGCAAGTGGACTTAATAGACATCTACAGAACTCTCCACCCCAAATCAACAGAATACAAATTCTTCTTAGCACCACATCACACTTATTCTAAAATTGACCACATAATTGGAAGTAAAACACTCCTCTGCAAATACAAAAGAATGAGAATCATAACAAACAGTCTCTAAGATCATAAGGCAATCAAATAATAACACAGGATTAAGAAACTCACTCAAAACCACACAATTACATGGAAAATGAACAACCTGCTCCAGAGTGACTACTGGGTAAATAATGAAATTAAGGCAGAAATAAATAAGTTCTTTGAAACCAATGAGAACAAAGACACAATGTACCAGAATGTCTGGGACACAGCTAAAGTAGTGTTTAGAGGGAAATGTATAGCATGAATTGCCCACAAGAGAAAGCAGGAAATTTCTAAAATTGACACCCTAACATCACAATTAAAAGAGCTAGAGAAGCAAGACCAAACAAACTTAAAAGCTAGCAGAAGACAAGAAATAACTAAGATTAGAGCAGAACTTAAGGAGATAGAGACTAAAAAATACCTTTCAAAAAATCAATGAATCCAGGGGCTGTTTGTTTTGAAAAAATTAACATAATAGACCACTATCCAGACCAACAAGAAGAAAAGAGAGAAGAATCAAACAGACACAATAAAAAATGATAAACGGGATATCACCACTGATCCCACAGAAATATATTACTACTATCAGAGAATACTATAAACACCTTTATACAAATAAACTAGAAAATCTAGAAGAAATGGATAAATTCCTGGACACATAAACCCTCCCAAGACTAAATCAGGAGGAAGTCAAATCCTTGAACAGGCCAATAACAAGTTCTGAAATTGAGGCAGTAATTAATAGCCTACCAACCAAAAAAGCCCAGGACCAGTTGGGTTCACAGCCAAATTCTACCAGAGGTACCAACAGGAGCTGGTACCATTCCTTCTGAAACTATTCCAAACCACAGAAAAAGAGGGACTCCTCCCTAACTCATTTTATGAGGCCAGCATCATTCTAATATCAAAACCTGGCAGAGCTACAACAAAAAAAGAAAATTTCAGGCCAATATCACCGATAAACATTGATGTGAAAATCCTCCAAAAAATACTCATGAAACAAATCCAGCAGCACATCAAAAAGCTTATCCACCATGATCAAGCTGGCTTCATCCCTGGGATGCAAGGCTGGTTAAACATACACAAATCAATAAATGTAATCCATCACATAAACAGAACCAATGACAAAAACCACATAATTATCTCAATAGATGCAGAAAAGGCCTTCAAAAAACTCAACACCCTTTTATGCTTAAAACTCTCAATAAACTAGGTATTGAGGGAATGTATCTCAAAATAATTAGAGCTATTTATGACAAACCCACAGCCAATATCATATTGAATGGGCAAAAGCTGGAAGCATTTCTTTTGAAAACAGGCACAAGACAAGGATGCCCTCTCTCACCACTCCTATTCAACATAGTATTAGAAGTTCTGGCCAGGGCAATCAGTCAAGAGAAAGAAATAAAAATATTCAAATAGGAAAAGACAAAGTCAAATTGTCTCTGTTTGCAGAACATGATTGTATATTTAGAAAACTCTATTATCTCAGCCCTAAATCTCTTTAAGCTGATAAGCTACTTCGGCAAAGTCTCAGGATACAAAATCAATGGGCAAAAATCACAATCATTCCTATACACTATTAATAGACAAACAGAGAGCCAAATCATAAGTGAAATCTCATTCACAATTGCTACAAAGAGAATAAAATACCTAGGAATACAACTTACAGGTAAAGTGAAAAACCTCTTCAAGGAGAACTGCAAAGCACTGCTCAGGGAAATAAGAGAGGACACAACCAATTTGAAAAACATTGCATGTCCATGGATAGGAAGAATCAATAGAGTGAAAATGGCCGTACTACCCAAAGAAATTTATAGATTCAAGCTACCATTGACTTTCTTCACAGAATTGGAAAAAAAACTACTTTCAATTTCATATGGAACCAAAAAAGGGCCCGTATAGCCAAGACAATCCTAAGCAAAAAGAACAAAACTGGAGGCATCCTGCTACCTGACTTCAAACAATATTACAAGGCTACAGTAACCAAAATGGCATGGTACTGATAACAAAACAGACATATAGACCAATGGAACAGAACTGAGGCCTCAGAAATAATGCCATACATCTACAACCATCTGGTCTTTGACAAACCTGACAAAAACAAGCAATGGGGAAAGGATTCCCTATTTAATAAATGTTGCTGGGAAAACTGGCTAGCCACATGCAGAAAACTGAAAATGGACCTCTTCCTAATGCCTTATACAAAAATTAACTCAAGGTGGATTGAAGACTTAAACGTAAGATCTAAAACCATAAAAGCCCTAGAAGAAAACCTAGGCAATACCATTCAGGGCATAGGCATGGGCAAAGACTTCATTACTAAAACACCAAAAGCAGTGGCAACAAAAGCCAAAATTGACAAAAGGGCTCTAATTAAACTAAAGAGTTTCTGCACAGCAAAAGAAACTATAATCAGAGTGAACAGGCAACCTACAGAATGGGAGAAAAAGACAAAGGCTGATATCCAGAATCTACGAGGAATGTAAACAAATTTACAACAAAAAGCAAATAACCCCATCAAAAAGTGGGCGAAGGATATGAACAGACACTTCTCAAAAGAAGACACCTATGCAGCCAACAGACACATGAAAAAATACTCATCATCACTGGTCATCAGAGAAATGCAAATCAAAATCACAACGAGATACCATCTCATGCCAGTTAGAATGGTGATCATTAAGAAGTCAGGAAACAACAGATGCTGCAGAGGATTTGGAGAAATAGGAATGCTTTTACACTGTTGGTGGGAGTGTAAATTAGGTCAACCATTGTGAAAGATAGGGTGGCAATTCCTTACGGGTCTAGAACCAGAAATACAATTTGACCCAGCAATCCCATTACTGGGTATATACCCAAAGGAATATAAATCTTTCTACTATAAGGACATATGCACACATATGTTTATTGCAGCAGTATTTACAATAGCAAAGACATGCAACCAACCCAACTGCCCATCAATGATAGACTGGATAAAGAAAATGTGGCATATATACACCATGGAATACTATGGAGCTATAAACGAGTTCATGTTCTTTGCAGGGACATGGATGAAACTGGAAACCATCATTCTCAGCAGACTAACGCAGGAACAGAAAACCAAACACCAGGTTCTCACTCATAAGTGGGAGTTGAACATTTGAGAACACATGGACATAGGGAGGGGAACATCACACACCAGGGCCTGATGGGGGGTAGGGGTCTAGGGGAGGGATAGCACTAGGAGAAATGCCTAATGTAGATGATGGGTTCATGGGTGCAGCAAACCACCATGGCACGTGCATAGCTATGTAACAAACCTGCATTTCCTGCACATGTACCCCAGAACTTAAAGTACAATAAAAAATAATTTTTGCCAAAACATGCTAAGAATCATCTAAGCCTTCACTGATTCACAACCTTTTTGTTAGTCTCTCTATTGATGGATGCTGACTGATCAGAGTGGTGGTTGCTGAAGTTTGGAATGGCTATGACAATTCCTTGAAATAGACAACAATGAAGTTTGTCACATTCATTAACTCTTCCTTTCATGAAAGATTTCTCTGAAACATGTAATCTTCTTGGGGGATTTTACCCATATTAGAGCTTCCTTCAAAATTAGTCAATCTTCTTAAACTCTGCAACCATTTTATCAACTAAGTTTATGTAATATTCTAAATACTTTATTGTCATTTCAACAATGTTCATAGCATCTTCACCAAGAATAGAGTCCATCTCAAGAAAACACTCATGAGATTGGAACAATTCAGTCACATCTTCAAGCTCTACTTCTGATTGTAATTTTCCAGCTATTTCCATCACATCTACACTTACTGCCTCTACTTGAGAAGTCTTGAACTCCTCAAAGTCACCCATGAGGGTTGGCATCAACTTCTTCCAAATGCCTCTTAATATTGATATTTTGACCTACTCCCGTCAATATTAATCATGAATATTCTTAATAGTATCAACAATGGAGAATCATTTCCAGAAGGTTTTCAGTTGACTTTGCCCAGATCCATCAGAGTAATCCCCATCTATGGCAGCTATCCCTTTATTAAATATATTTCTTAAATAATATGACATGAAACTTTGAAATTCCTTTTTGGTCCATGGGCTGCAGAATGGATTTTGTGTTAGCAGGCATGAAAACTACATTAATCTTGTCCATCTTCATCAGTACTCTTGGGTGACCAGGTGCATTGTCAATAAGCAGTGATTATTGGAAAGGAATGTGTTTTGATGTGTGTTTCAGGGTGTGTGTGTGCGTGTGCATGTGCGTGTGTGTTTCTGAGCAGTAGGTCTCAACAGTGGGCTTAGATATTCAGTAAACCTTGCTGTAAACAGATACGCTGCCATCTAGGCCTTGTTGTTCCATTTCTAGAGCACAGGCAGAGTAGATTTACCATAATCCTTAAGGGACCTATCCGTTCCCTACGATTTCAGAATGGTAAATAAAAATGGAATTCAACTGATAGCAGCTGCATTAGCCCCTAACAAGAGAGTTCGCTGAAGCTTGGAAGGCAGACATTGACTTCCTTCCTTTTTTTTTTTTTTTTTTTTTTTGAGACGGAGTCTCGTTCTGTCACCCAGGCTGGAGTGCAGAGGTGTGATCTGCACTCACTGCAGCCTTTGCCACTGAGGTTCAAGCAATTCTCCTGCCACAGCTTCCCAAGTAGCTGGGAATACAGGCACGCACCGGCATGCCTGGCTAATTTTTGTATTTTTAGTAGAGATGGGGTTTCACCATGTTGGCCAGGATGGTCTTGATCTCCTGACCTTGTGATCTGCCCGCCTCAGCCTCCCAAAGTGCTGGGATTATAGGCATGAGCCACCGCACCTGGCTTGACTTCCTTCTACCTATGGAAGTCTTAGATGTCATCTTCTTCTAATATGAGGCTATTTAATGGATACATCAAAAATCTGTTTTTTAGTGAAGCCATATTCATCATTAATCCTAGCCCTAGTTATAGCTTCTAAAGCTCCTGCAACAGCACTTGTTTCTTCATCTTGTAATTTTATATATGGTGACAGTATCTTTTCTTGAGTCTCATAAAGCAACATTTGCTATCTTCAAACTTTTTTTTCTGTACCTTCCTCATCTCTCAGCCTTTATAGAATTGAAGAGAGTTAGTATCTTGCTCTGGATTAAGATTTGGCTTAAGGGAATGCTGTGGATGGATTGATCTATCCAGGCCACTAAAACTTTCTCCTTATCAGTAAGAAGATTGTTTTGCTTCAACATGCACGTGTTCACTGGCATAGCACTGTTAACTTCCTTCAAACACTTTTCCTTTGCATTCACAACTTGGCTAACTGGCAGAAGAGGCTAAGCTTTTGGCTTTTCTTGGCTTTCAATATGACTTCTTCAACTAGGCTTATTCTTTTCTAGCTTGTGATTTTAAGTGAGAGACTTGCAACTCTTTCTTTTATTTGAACACTTAGAGGCCATTGTAGGGTTATTCTTTGTTCTAATTTCAATATTATTGTGTCTTAGGGAATATGGAAGCCCAAGGAGAGGGAGAGAGATGGGGAACGGCTGGTCAGTTGAGCTGTCAGCACACACAACATTTATTCGTTAAGCTCCTGGCCTTATGTGGCATGGTTTGTGAAGCTCCAAAAGAATTACAATAGTAACATCAGTGATGACTGACCACAGATCACCATACCAAGTATAATAATAATGAAAAATTTGAAATAGTGTGGGAATCACCAAAATGTGATGCAGAGACACAAAGTGACCACAGGCTATTATAAAAACAGCATATAGAACTGCCGGATGCAGGGTTGACATAAACCTTCAATTTGTAAAAAATCTGTGAAGCAAAATCAAGCAAAATGTAATAAAATGAGATATGTCTGTACTTGCATATTGGGTTTTAAAATCCATTTAACCACTTTATCTCTGTGGTTTTGGAAGTTTATTCCACTTAACGTTTAAATAATTGCTGATAGGGAAACACTTACTGCTGTCATTTTGTTGTTTTCTGTCTGTCTTATAGTTACAGTGCCCCTCTTTTCCTCTTTAGCTACTTTCGTTTCCTTGTTTTTTGTAGTTACATGCTTTGATCCTTTTATCAATTTCTTTTGTGTATCCCTTATAGGTATTTCTGTGACTCTCATAGGTATTGCACAGAACATACTGTAACAATCTATTTTAAATGGATAATAACTTAATCACAGTATACAGATCTTACTTCTATACATCCCCTCCCCACCTTCTATACCATATATTGGTTTCAAGTTAGTGTCTCTTTTGGGGAATGAAATATAGAGATTTCTATCCCACAATCTTGCTGTTATTAATTCCCTTTTACCTATTTTTAGTGGACAAATATACTTGTTAAATTATTATTTTCTATTAAAAATAAGTCACCTAGCAAGAAATAATCTTAAGTTAATATGCTTTATTAAATACTATTAACTGTTTTTAAAGAAGTGAATTTAAACTGATAACTCCACGTCAATAACATACACTGCCTTATAAATACAACTTGTTATATTTTATATCCCTTAAACCACTTGTATAGGTATAGTTGCAACACAGATTCCACATCTGTGAATTTAGCCTAGGGTGAATCAAAATTATTAATTAAAATATTACACAACAATAAAAATAATACAAATAAACAGTACAGTATAACAATTACATACATATAATTTACATTGTATTTGGTATTATATGCAATCTAGAGATGATTTAAAATATACTGAAGGATGTGCATAGGCTATATGAAAATACTACATCATTTTATATAAGGGACTACAGCAGATGTGAATTTTGGTATGTGCAGGGTGTCCTGGAATCAATCTCCCATGGAGGAATGACTGTATAGTTATTTTTCACAGTTTTATCATTTAAATTCTGTACCACAATAAAAATTACTATGAATACACCTTCATTATTCTGTATTTGTCTACATCTAGCTTTACCAGAGGACATTATTTTTTATATGCATTTCTGTTTCTGTCTAGTGTTCTTTTACTTCAATTTGAAGAATTCTCTTTAGCAATTTTGTAAAACAGTTCTAGCGGTGATGAAGTCCCATGGTTTTTGTTTATTTAGGAAGATCTTTATTTCTCCTTCAAATTTATTGAACAGGTTTGCTGGGTATGGTATTCTAGATTGGCTGATTTTATTTTTCTTTCAGCACTTTGAGTATATCATCCCACTCCTTTCTCCCTATAATGTTTCTGCTGAGAAATGTGTTGATCTATGGGATCTACCCTTTACCTGCAAAATTCCATTTTTTTTCTTGCAGCTTTCAAGGTTATCTGTTTATCTGTGACTTTTGACAGTTTGATAATAATGGGTTTCAGTGTGAGCCTTTTTAGGTTCATCCTAATTGGAGACCTTCAAGTTTCTTCTATTGAATGTTCATTTCCTTCCTCAGATTTGGGACATTTTTGAAAATTATTTCTTTGAATAAGCTCTCTGCCCATCTCCTTTTTTTTGGACTTCTAGGAAGTGTGTATTGGTCTGTTTGATGGTGTCGTGTAAATCTCTTAGCATTTCTTCACTTTTCCTAATTCTAATTTCCTTTTATTCCTCAAATGTCATGCCTTTGAATTCACTTAACTCTTTCTTCTGCTTGATAAAATATGCTGTTGATTATCTCTAGTGAATATTTCACTTCATTATTGTATTTTTCCGCTTCAGAATTTCTCTGTGGGTTTTTTTATCTTTTCTATATATTTTTTGATACTTTCAGTTTGTTTATGCATAATTTTTCTAATTTTGTTTAGCTATCTGTTTTTGTTTTTAGCACATTGAGCTTCTTTAAGATGATTATTTTGTGTTTTTAAAGATAATTTATAGACCATGGTTTCCAATTGGTTTCTGGTGGTTTATTATGTTTCTCTGTTGCTTCATGTGTCTGTGCTATTATTTTTTTTCTGGGATTTGTGAATTTGAAAAAATCAGCCATGTCTCTTAGACTTTTTCCAACTGATTTCACACAGGAACAGAACTTCACCAATCAGCCTGGGTAAAGTGTCTCCCAAACATTTTCAGGGGATTCATCTTTTCTGGGCATGTAATATCCCAAAAGAGAGGTTTATTCGTTTCTTTTTCCTAACCTTATAATTACTATTTCCTCTGCTGGTCTGGCTGCAGAACTGCAGGTTCTCTAGTTCTGCAATGAGCCCCTGAACTCTTCTGTGTTCTCTGAGTCTCAGGCATCCAGAGTATGCTATTTCTATCTGTGCACTCAGTCAGTGACACAGAAACCAGACCCTTGTGCACTCCCCCAAAAGCCAGAATACTGGATGAGTGTTTTCTGCTTTTCTTCCACTCTAGAGAGTGGCTGCAAGTTTGACATTTACTTCTGATCACACCAAGTTATTCCAGCTTAGTGGAAGGGCTGTAGTGGGTGAAATGAAATGGCCTTTTTACCCATTTTTAATGTGGCCGTTCTTGGCTTTGAGCTTACCTGGGTTACTGTGACTTATTAACTAGTTTCTGGAGCACTCTTTAAAGCTTTTTTAACTATATATTGTTGCAAAGTTGGTGTGTCTGTGGGAAGTAAGGTCTGAGGTTTGTATTCCACCATCTATCTGAACTGCATCGAAGTCAGCATATATATATATATATATGTATATATACATACAATATATGTAGAATATGCATATGTATCTATGTATTCTACATACATATGCATATGTACATATACATATATATGTATATATACCTACAATGTATATACATACATATATGTATACGTATGTATATATGTATATACATGCAATGTATATTTACATATATCATATATATAAATATATATATTATGTATTTATATATGTATTTTCAATGTATGCAAAATATGCATATACACATATATGCATTGTATATATACATACATTGTATGTATATGCATATTCCACATACATTGAAAATACATATATATATATTTTTTTTGAGATGGAGTCTCGCCCTGTTGCCAGGCTCATTGCAACCTCTGTCTCCTGGGTTCAAGCGGTTCTCCTGCTCAGCCACCCAAGTAGCTGGGACTACAGGCGCTTGCCACCACACCCAGCTAATTTTTATATTTTTAGTAGAGACTGGGTTTCACCTTGTTGGCCAGGATGGTCTCGATCTCCTGTCCTTGTGATCAGCCTGCCTCATCCTCCCAAAGTGCTAGGATTACAGGCATGAGGCACCGCGCCCAGCCCAAAGTCAGCATGTTATTAAACAACTCCCACTGTGTTCCCCAGAAAGGTATGCAAGCACTGGTTGCCCTACATTCTTTCCCATATTTGATGCTTAAATATTTCTTCCAGCCATTCTATTGAGTGCGCGGTGAAATCTTATTGTAGTTTTAATTTGCATTAATTAATAATAATAATTATCTCCATATTGTGTGATTGTTGGCCATGTGCGTATCCTCTTTTGGAAAGCTTCTGTTCAAGACTTTTCCCTATTTTTCTGTTGGTATGTTCTTTTTATTATTATAGTGCATGAGTTTTTAAAAATATTATCTATATAAGCCTTTTGCCAGCGATATAAATTACAAAGATTTTCTCTTAGTCTTTGTATATCTACATTTTTCACTTGAGGTTGTCTTTGTTGGCAGAAGCTTTATTTCCTTTTATTGTTTTTGTATCCTCTCTAAGACATACTTGCCTACCCCAAGGTTGCAAAGATATTTTTTCTTATTTTCCTCTAGAGGCTTGTTGCTTTAGCTTTTATGTTTACATTTGTAATATAGCTTATATTTTTGTGCATCTTAGATAAGAATCAATTATGTGTGTGTGTATTTGATATATGTATATATATGATTATTATTTGATCATACATGTTTGGATTTATTTTGGGATACTTTGTTATTTCCACTAATTTACATGTCTATTTTTCTTAAATGAAAATCATATTATTTATTATTGTAACATATCCTAAAGTGACCTAGAATAGGTTCTTCAACTTTGCAATTTGTAAAGATCATTTGGCTGTTCTACATCTATTGTATTGCTGCATATATTTTAGAAATTGCATGCCAATTTGTATAAAAAGCATGTTGGAATTTTGAATGGAACTAAATTAAATTTATAAACAATTTGGAGATTAACCTGTTAATAACTTTAAGTCTTAATCAATGAACATGATATACCTTTTCATTTATGTTTTCTTCTCAGCAATATATTAGCCTTTTATTTTGGAATTATTGCATATCTTTCATTAAATTTATTTATATGCATTTGATGTTTTAATTTTATTGTAAATAATATTTTAAAACTTCATTGTCCAGTTGTTTATTGCCAGCACATAAAATATAATTTAATTTTATATATTAACAGATTGCAACATAGCATAATTTTATTATTAATTCTAGAAAGACTTTTCTGCATTCTTAACGTTTTTCTATATATACAATTGTGTTATCTGCAAATAAGGTTTTGCTTCTTCCTTTCCAATCTACATTTCTTTAATTCTTTTGACTTTCCCTTTGCAGTAGCTAAGACTTCCATTTTATTTTTAACCACATGTTAAGAGTAGACATCCCTTTCTTTCTCTTGATACTAGCGGGGAATAATCCAGGTTATTTTTGTCGTTAATTAGGGTATTGGATATAGGTTTTTAAAGATGTTCTTTATCAGATAGAGGAGGACATCTATTCCTAGAACGCTAAAGTTTTTAATTTGCTTTTTGTAAAAAGCAAAAATTGATGGTGAATTGTCTCAAATATTTTTCTACATACATTGAAATATTATGTATATGCTTTCGTTCTTTAGCCTTTTGATATGGTAAGTGTTTAAAATGGATTTTGAATGTAAAACCAAGCTTGCATTTCTAGAATAAATACCACTTACTGGCCGGGCGCGGTGGCTTACGCTTGTAATCCCAGCACTTTGGGAGGCCGAGGCGGGCGGATCACGAGGTCAGGAGATCGAGACCACGGTGAAACCCCGTCTCTACTAAAAATACAAAAAATTAGCCGGGCGTGGTGGCGGGCGCCTGTAGTCCCAGCTACACGGAGAGGCTGAGGCAGGAGAATGGCGTGAACCCGGGAGGCGGAGCTTGCAGTGAGCCGAGATTGCGCCACTGCACTCCAGCCTGGGCGACAGAGCGAGACTCC